>NC_092120.1:10288804-10391304 GCF_045679555.1 Salvelinus alpinus | reverse complement strand
CAGGAGTAAAAACAATCAAAAGATAACTATTGGAAAATAGACTGTGTCCGTAACATTTATATAGTATGTATAAGCTGGAAGTAGAAGCCTAAGTGTTGTTGTTGATTCGTTTACTCCAGTTAGGGGAGGAGTGGAGGGGTTAGTGAATTTCTTATTTATTTTTAAATAAAAAATAGAAAAATTGTAGCCAACATCTTGGATAAATGGGTGGAAAAAAGAACGATAGATAAAAGATAGATAAAGGCAGAGAGAGAGAGGGACAAGCTACAGGAAAAGAGAAAGAACATTGCCATGCTCAGTGAATTAAAAGCAGAAGAGATGAGCAAATAAGAGAGTAGGAGAGAGCCAGCTAAAACAGCACTGATAAGAACACCAGCAGTTAGAGCAGGAATGCCAGAGATAACAACAGCATTGACTCTATGTGTGGGAAGTTATATACTGGTAGTACTGGTCTTAGATCAGCCAATCCCTAAAACAAATATTAGAACATAGCAAGCATACTCCTACACAGTTCACTCCCAAATTCCCGCAGCCCTCCAGGAACATGGTTGAGTTGCAAGCTGTGCATTTAACTCAAATCACTATCACACTCTCAAATCAAATCTAAATCCAATTTTGTTTGTCACATGCGCCGAATACAACTGGTGTAGACTTTACCGTGAAATGCTTGCTTACGAGCCCTTAAGCAACAATGTAGTTTAAAGGTCCGAGTTATTTGAGGTAAATATGTACATGAAGGCAGGGTAAAATGACAATTTATCGGGATAGATAATAATAAGAGTAAAATAAAGAAGAGAGTAGCAGCAGCAAATTATGTGTGTAAAAGTGTGTGTGTGTGTGTGTGTGTGTGTGTGTGTGTGTGTGTGTGTGTGTGTGTGTGTGTGTGTGTGTGTGTGTGTGTGTGTGTGTGTGTGTGTGTGTGTGTGTGTGTGTGTGTGTGTGTGTGTGTGTGTGTGTGTGTGTGTGTGTGTGTGTGTGTGTGTGTAGTGTATGTGAATGTGTGTGGGAGTGTCAATGTTGTGTGTGTGAGTAACTGATGTCCAGAAGTGGTTGGCGGTCATATGTGATAATAGTATGAACTTTCTGTACAAAAAAAAGTCAAGATAAACACGATAAAAGTCACTATATAGCAAAGTTAAGTTGGAACTCGTAAGATGTCGCCCTTCTCTGTCGGCACCATCTTGTCAGCCTTTACCCTCGACACTGATGTGACGTCAGTCTTGGGTTTCCCCGCCCTAATGATAAAGGTTAGGATTTGGGGAAGGTAAGCTGATCCTAGATCTGTGTCTACGGGCAACTTGTAGTCTTGTACCTAAAGCGGGTTGTTGACCACTGGACTAGTAAGTATTGGTCGTTAGTGCGCCCCCTACCTGCGTTGCTGGTACTGCGGGGGGCAGCCATACATCATGGCTCCAGGCTGCCAGCTGTGCCTGCGGAGGTGGTCCAGAGTGTGTGTGAGACAGTAGGAGGGGGGGGTCCGACGTAGTGTCACCCCTCCAGAGGAGGGAGAGGAGGGAGGGGAGGGGCAAGGGGAGGAGGGTGGGGGGGCCGGACAGGGGACGCAGTGGCCTCCCAGATATGACGGGGAGCCTGGGAGACGAGGGGAGTGAGGAGGTGTGGCGATCATCTGGCAGAGAGGGGGAGGAAGGGTGAGGGAGAGGAAGGGTGAGAGGGAGAGAAAGAGGAAGGGTGCGAGAGAATGGACAGATGTTATGTAAAGGCCTTTATTCATACTTTCACTGCAATTCATTATTTACAAAATACACCTCATGGCAGCTACAGAATCAACTATTAGATTATAATTACAATTTAGTACATGTTAGATTTTGAGGAGGAGTTCAAAAGTTCAAGTTGCTCCTAAATTGTTAACTCATTCTAGGTGGTTTGCATGTTGGGCTTGTTATGCTGTCATGGAAACAAGATGAGGTCACGTCAAAGCAAAAAGATACCGCAACTAGCGCACTTCAGAGAAAAGGTGAAAGCACAAATGCAGCCACATCCTGTTTCAACCTTCTGTATTTTACAAGAACAATGTGAAAAGTTTGATTCATAAATGCCGCACTCTCATTGACATCACTGTCCTAAACACCTAGAATGAGATGAAGGATAAAGACCTGAAGAATCATTAAGATGATCTGCATTGGGAACCAAATGAACAGCAGTGTGTCAAACGCCTGGAATTGTTGCCTACTTCCTGGTCTTTATTCTAGCTGACCTACTTCTTCTTTATTCTAGCTGAGCATAAACAAATACAAAATGGAATCCATACCATATGTATGAGAGTAGGACTGTGCTCAGAGCCCATTGAATAATGTAGTCACAGCAACCTCTAAAAGGTGATGTCTTGTCAAGGTCATCGACATCACAATCTATAGGCCTCCTTATGACAACTGAAAAATGTAACATTTAAAAATTGAATCCTTACTGGGTGGTGTGTGTGTGTGTGCGCTGCATGCCTTTGAGAGCAAGAGACAAGAGAGTAGTAGGGAGGTGGTATACTTAATGAATTCCTTCAACTATGTGTAGTATATCATGCTTCATGTAATGAGGTTTAGATAACACTGATACAGACTCCAGCCCTGCATGGTACTAAGTACCGAACCACACGCAGACACCAGTGGTGTAAAGTACTTTAAAGTACTTTTGGGGTATCTGTACTTGTACTTTGACTTCACTACATTCCTAAAGAAAATATTGTACATTTTACTCCATGCATTTTCCCTGACACGCAAAACTACTGGTTACAATTTGAATGCTTAGCAGGACAAGAAAATGGTCCAATTCAAACACTTATCAAGAGAACATTCCTGGTCATTCATTCTGCCTCTAATCTGACGGACTCACTAAACACAAATGTTTAGTTTGTAAATTATGTCTGAGTGTTGGAGCGTGCCCCTGGCTATCCTTAAATACAAAAAAAAACAAGAAAATTCTGACGTCTGGTTTGGTAAATATAAGGAATTTGAAATAATTTATATTATTACTTTTGATACTAAAGTATATTTAAAACCCAATACTTTAAAACTTTTACTCAATTAGTATTTTACTGGGTGACTTTCACTTTTACTTGAGTCATTGTCTATTACGGTATCTTTACTTTTAGTCAAGTATGACAATTGAGTACTTTTTCACGACTGTCCCACACTGAGGACCACCCTCAATGACACACTCACATGAGGGTGGGGGTGAAAGTTTCATGATTAACGACTCATGGTGTAATTGTAACAACATACAGGAACTCAAGTCCTTTTGTTCACCTGACCTATAATTCCTCACAATCAAATGCCGACCATTTAGTATATCCCCCTCAAGCAGATACCACAACGGCCCTCAAGGAACTTCACTGTACTTTATGCAAACTGGAAACCATATATCCTAAGGCTGCATTTATTGGAACTAGTGATTTTAACAAAGCAAATTTGAGAACAAGGCTACCTAAATTCTATCAGCATATTGACTGTAGCACTCGTGCTGGAAAAACACGATCACTGCTACTGGCATGATGACTCCTTGCTGTCCCCAGTTCACCTGGCCGTGCTGCTGCTCCAGTTTCAACTGTTCTGCCTGCGGCTATGGAACCCTGACCTGTTCACCGGACGTGCTACCTGTCCCAGACCTGCTGTTTTCAACTCTCTAGAGACAGCAGGAGCGGTAGAGATACTCTCAATGATCGGCTATGAAAAGCCAACTGACATTTACTCCTGAGGTGCTGACCTGTTGCACCCTCGACAACTACTGTGATTATTATTATTTTACCATGCTGGTCATTTATGAACATTTGAACATCTTGGCCATGTTCTGTTATAATCTCCACCCGGCACAGCCAGAAGAGGACTGGCCACCCCTCATAGCCTGGTTCCTCTCTAGGTTTCTTCCTAGGTTTTGGCCTTTCTAGGGATTTTTTCCTGGCCACCGTGCTTCTACACCTGCATTGCTTGCTGTTTGAGGTTTTAGGCTGGGTTTCTGTACAGCACTTTGAGATATCAGCTGATGTAAGAAGGGCTATATAAATACATTTGATTTGATACTCTAACTTCCGCGATGCATACAAGGCCCTCCCCCGCCCTCCTTTCGGCAAATCTGACCACGACTCAATTTTGCTCCACCCTTCCTATAGGCAGAAACTCAAACAGGATGTACCCATGCTAAGGACTATTCAACGCTGGTCTGACCAATCTGAATCCACGCTTCAAGATTGTTTTGATCACGCAGACTGGGACATGCCTCAGAGAATAATATCGACATATGCGCTGATTCGGTGAGTGAGTTTATCAGGAAGTGCATAGGAGATGTTATACCTACTGTGACTATTAAAAGCTACCCTAACCAGAAACCGTGGATAGATGGCGGCATTCGCGCAAAACTGAAAGCACGAACCACCGCATTTAACCATGGAAAGGTGACTGGGAATATGGCCGAATACATACAGTGTAGTTATTCCCTCTGCAAGGCAATCAAACAAGCAAAAGGTCAGTATAGAGACAAAGTGGAGTCGCAATTCAACAGCTCAGACAGGAGACGTATGTGGCAGGGTCTACAGACAATCACGGACTACAAAAGGAAAACCAGCCACGTTACGGACACCGACGTCTTGCTTCCAGACAAGCTAAACACCTTCTTTGCCCGCTTTGAGGATAATACAGTGCCACCGACGCGGCCCGCTACCAAGGACTGTGGGCTCTCCTTCTCCATGGCCGATTTGAATAAGACATTTAAAACGTGTTAACCCTCGCAAGGCTGCCGGACCAGATGGCATCCCTAGCCAGACAGTGTGGTGGAGAAGCCACAATAGCGCCTCTTCAACCTCAGGAGGCTGAAGAAATGTCTTGAGCATGAGTTGGGAGACTGAAAACAAGAGTGATTAAATATACATGTGCCATGAAGTGATTGAGTGCATTAACAGACAGGTGCCTCCCTCTGCATGGGCTAAAGGTAGGTAACAATGTCACTGTACTTCTGTGCCTAGCTGCCTTGTCTTCTTCTCCCTATTCATATTTTTGCTCTCTTCCATTTCACACATTCCTCTTAATTCATCTGCCTTTTCCACAATGTTTGAGAAAACAGTTTTTCTTTTAACAAACCAAAAAGTCTTAAAGGGATACTTTGGGATCTACTTCCCCAGAGTCAGATGAACTTGTGGATACCATTTTTATGTCTCTGTCCATTATTAAGGAAGTTAGAGGTAGTTTCAGAAGCCAATGCTAACTAGCATTAGCACGATGACTGGAAGTCTGTGGACATCTGCTTTAAGACATGAGGACTGAATTGAATGACTGGCCATCTACTGTCTCTCCCCTCTCCATATACCATCTCTATCCTTCCCTCCCCCTGAGATCTCTACTCCCCTTCCTCCATTGTTCACATTCCTCATCTCTAACCATAGACAGGACTCTGTCCAGGAATGTAAACAGTAGGTGAAACAGGCATGTCAAGTTTATTTCTGAAGAACGTGTCATCCGCTCTTCAAGCCCTCAAACATGTACAGTTGAAGTCGGAAGTTTACATACACCTTAGCCAAATACATTTAAACTCCGTTTTTCACAATTCCTGACATTTAATCCTAGTAAAAAGTCCCTGTCTTAGGTCAGTTAGGATCACCACTTTATTTTAAGAATGTGAAATGTCAGAATAATAGTAGAGAGAATTATTTATTTCAGCTTTTATTTATTTCATCACGTTCCCAGTGGGTCAGAAGTTTACATACACTCAATTAGTATTTGGTAGCATCGCATTTAAATTGTTTAACTTGGGTCAAGCATTTTGTGTAGCCTTCCACAAGCTTACCACAATAAGTTAGGTCAATTTTGGCCCATTCCTCCTGACAGAGCTGGTGGAACTGAGTCAGGATTGTAGGCCTCCTTGCTCACACATGCTTTTTCAGTTCTGCCCACACATTTTCTATGGGATTGAGGTTAAGGCTTTGTGATGGCCACTACAATACCTTGACTTTGTTGACCTTAAGCCATTTTGCCACAACTTTGGAAGCATGCTTGGGGTCATTGTCCATTTGGAAGACCCATTTGCGACCAAGCTTTAACTTCCTGACTGATGTCTTGAGATGTTGCTTCAATATTTCCACCTAATTTTCCTACCTCATGATGCCATCTATTTTGTGAAGTGCACCAGTCCCTCCTGCAGCAAAGCACCCCCACAACATGATGCTGCCACCCCGTGCTTCACGGTTGGGATGGTGTTCTTCGGCTTGCAACCCTCCCCCTTTTTCCTCCAAACATAACGATGGTCATTATGGGCAAACAGTTCTATTTTTGTTTCATCAGACCAGAGGACATTTCTCCAAAAAGTACGATATTTGTCCCCATGTGCAGTTGCAAACCGTAGTGTGTCTTTTTTATGGCGGTTTTGGAGCAGTGGCTTCTTCCTTGCTGAGCGGCCTCTCAGGTTATGTCGATATAGGGCTCGTTTTACTGTGGATGTAGATACTTTTGTACCTGTTTCCACCAGCATCTTCACAAGGTCCTTTGCTGTTGTTTTGGGATTGATTTGCACTTTTCGCACCAAAGTACGTTCATTTCTAGGAGACGGAACGCGTCTCCTTCCTGAGCGTTATGGCAGCTTTGTGGTCCCATGGTGTTTATATTGTTTGTACAGATGAACGTGGTACCTTCATGCATTTGGAAATTGCTCCCAAGGATGAACCAGACATGTGGCGGTCTACAATTCTTTCTGAGGTCTTGACTGATTTCTTTTGATTTTCCCATGATGTCAAGCAGAGGTAGGCCTTGAAATACATCCACAGGTACACCTCCAATTGACTCAAATTATGTCAATTAGCCTATCAGAAGCTTCTAAAGCCATGACATAATTTTCTGGAATTTTCCAAGCTGGCACATTCAACTTAGTGTATGTAAACTTCTGACCCACTGGAATTGTGATACAGTGAATTATAAGTGAAATAATCTGTCTGTAAATAATTGTTGGAAAAATTACTTGAGTCATGCACAAAGTAGATGTCCTAACCGCCTTGCCAAAACTATAGTTTGTTAACAAGAAATTTGTGGAGTGGTTGAAAAACAAATTTTAATGACTCCAACCTAAGTGTATGTAAACTTCCAATTTCAACTGTCTCTCTTAATCCAGCTTTACATTCAGGGTGCTCTAATGCACTCCAATTTTCTTACACAGTTGCTTCACATGTGCAATGTGTTGTACTACCCAGCATCCTTTGAAGTCATGGTATCAATCTGCCTAATTAAAAGGTTAAGCTTATTAACTGGAGTTACATAGGCCTATTGGGACCATACATACAACCATGCTGAAAATGTTTGTGACCTCATGTCCATATAACCTTATATATATATATATATCTTGAGCTTTCCTGTTGGCCCTGTTCCTCTTTTCACTGTTTTTTTTAACTTCAAATATTTGTGGCTCATGAAGAAAGCTCCCATCCCCAACATCCCATCCATCAGTGCCATCAATTGGGAAGTTTTTATGACTCCTGTGACCCACCTAATACTTAACTTGAAAGTACGCAAGCACACTTGATATACCTCTGTCTACCTTTAATCATTACCTAACTAACTACCAACCAGGCATGAGTTTATGAGTCATGAAGCCCTTTGGGAAGGATGGGGAGAAACATGTCATGTTTCTGTCACTGTTGTTAACACAACTTGAATAAACCAAACTACATTGTCCCAGTTAATTTGTTCTTTAAAATATATTTTCAGTCAATTTGAGATGTTTAAAAACAATGGTTATACGGTAAATACAGTAGGCTGCCTGTGATACAGATGTGTCGTCATACTGATAGATGTCATGTCTGATAATGGTGTCATTTGAATATTTAAATTGTGTCAAACGAACCATGATGATGAAATAAATATAATTTCCAACCCATTTTAGAAAAGTATGGTCCCCTTGGTAGGCTGCTACAAAATTCTTGGGGAACCTGGCTGGATGCCTTGAATGTCCCATGACTAAATAAACTAGGACACACATTGAAAATACACTGAAGAAAAATATAAATGCAACATGTAAAGTGTTGGTTCCATGAGCTGAAATAAAAGATCCCAGAAATGTTCCATATGCACAAAAAAGCTTATTTCTCTAAAATGTTGTTCACAATTTTGTTTACATCCATGTTAGTGAGCATTTCTCCTGCCAAGATAATCAATCCACCTGGCAGATGTGGCATATCAAGATGCTGATTAAACAGCATGAACATTACACAGGTGCACCTTGTGCTGGGGACAATAAAAGGCCACTCTAAAATGTGTAGTTTTATCACACAACACAATACCACAGATGTCTCAAGATTTAGGGAGCATGCAATTGGCATGCTGACTGTAGGAATGTCCACCCAAGCTGTTGATAGACAATTGAATGTTCATTTCTATACCATACGTCGCCTCCAACATTGTTTTAGAGAATTTGGCAGTACGTCCAACCGCTGCCACAACCGCAGACCACGTGTATGGCGTCGTGTGGGCAAGTGGTTTGCTGATGTCAACGTTGTGAACAGAGTGCCCCATGCTGGCGGTTGGGTTATGGTATGGGCAGGCATAAGCTACGGACAACAAACACGATTGCATTTTATCAATGGCAATTTGAATGCACAGAGATACCGTGACAAGATCGAGGCCCATTGTCATGCCATTCATCCGCCGCCATCACCTGATGTTTCAGCATGATAATGCATGTGTTAATGCGTGTTCCAGTTCCTACCAATATCCAGCAACTTCGTACCTCCATTGAAGAGGAGTGGGACAACATTCCACATGCCACAATCAACAGCCTGATCAACTCTATGTGAAGATGTGTCTTGCTGCATGAGGCAAATGGTGGTCACACCAGATACTGTCTGATCCACACCCTTACATTTTTTAAAGGTATCTGTGACCACCAGATGCATATCTGTATTCCCAGTCATGTGAAATCCATAGATTAGGGCCCAATTAATTTATTTCAATTGACTGATTTTCTTATAGCAACTGTTACTCTGTAAAATCTTTGAAATTGTTGCATGTTGAATTTATATTTTTGTTCAGTATACATACATTTAACAAATATGTCTAATTTAAACCTACATTTTAGACTTTTTAACTGACATTTAGTTCATGGTCAGGTAAAAAAAATTATAAATTATTTGCAAATGACTCACCGGTTTGGTGGCTGCACCTGCTGCGATAGCCAACTTTCAAATCAGCGCGCAGATGCAATGATTCTCCTATGCTTTTCACGTCTTCCACGGTTTAATCAGGAAAAACTACAGTATAATAACCGTTAAATTATAAGATTACCACAGTCTTGGTGATTAAAAAAATCACATTTTACTTTGTCCAATGAATAAAAAGAAACAGAGACCATCCGAATTGCCCTAACGTCTTCAGGTAACGTGTCATGTGTCACTTGATCTCGAGGAGGAAACCAGTTTGACGTTGTTTGTCTCCCTCTGTGTATGAGTCGCCACTCCCACGATAATGCTTGACTAGTCGTAAGTGTGTATCCTGTTACTCAGTTTCGCATCTCCTCTCACCTGTATGTGTGGGTGTTCGTGCGTGCGAATTACAAAATATACTGTATACTTATTACATTATTCAGTTTTAATGGTAGCCTAATACCAAACTCACCTCTGCATACTCGAGTGCGTCTGTTTGTGAGTCCTCTATGGCAACGGGCATGCGCTCTGTAGGATGCACATTGGAAGGAGAGAGGGCATGGGCAGATTCAGGAATTTACAGTGTGTGAAAGCTCTTTATTTCCTTGGCCCCCTCTCTCCAAGAATGCTGCTGACTCCATGGATCCTGCTCATCTTGGAAGTGCCAACTATTCAACCCCCAGTTTCAAAACCGCCATACCCTTGTATAAACCCAGAGGAAAATGGCAACAATTCCCCACCCTTTGATAAGAATGAGGATGACAGCCTGGAACCAATTTAGAACACTTAGAATAAGAACTGAAAGACTGAAGTTTGTAGGCTTCACTTCTTCTAAACTGTTTGTCTGTTACAATGAACTTTTACAATGATTGTGATGTTCACTTTGGGTTCACTGAGATCAAGCTAGATACAGGTTGCAGTTTACTGACTATCTTGACCTCATGGTTCAAATATGGTAACATCATGTGTCACAGAAACGGATGACTCAACCCAGTGCAAATAGTCTGCTGTCTTTTTAAAATTGTGGGCTTTCAAAGTAACAAATGTATATACTGTAATAGCTTTAACATCATAGACTAACATTTTTTATTCACCATCACACAAAACTTGGTTGTCAGTATTAAACTCTCATTATTATATATATAAAAAACAAGCCTACACAAGGTTATAAAATAGCTTTCCATTTAAAAAACACAACTATAAATTTGACCCTTGACATAAGCCAAAGATAGTTGAAATGTTCAATAAAGTATATCTAAGATAAAGTTTGGTAAGGCTTTTAAGGGCTCTACACACTAAGACTACATTACACATGTCAGTGTCAAACAATATCAAACATGGCTATAACTGTGTATAGTACAGTAGCTCTGTATAAACTTATGATATCAAAATTATGACACAATCAAATAATGTATGTTACCAAGTACTTTTTCTAGTTAATTGTATAAAATGCATATGTCTAAGAAAATTAAATAAAATCAGTTTGGAAAAGTCTTGACCTTTGATAGGCATACAGCAGTCAACAATATCAGAACATGTGTCAGAGGCTAAATAATAACCACATAATATTGTAAGGCAGAATAATTGCAATTGAGGTTAGCTATAAGTGGGACAAACTCTATCCTGTAAACGATCAAACATAAACAAAGGTTTTGGCATTTTCAGAAAACAAATGCGTCAAACTTAAAAGGCACAGACAAATACATTTCAGAAAATGGCTACACCTAGGTCAAATGGGCGTGAAGAGCAACAGAAGAGGTTTGTAAACTACACTGGTTTTATCAGGAACAAAGTCTGAGACATTAAGATTCAACTCTGTGGACTAACACTGGCTTTAGGCACCTGCACATCACGTGTTCGTTACGCGTATTGTCACTGCCATAGTCAGTCATTCTGTAACTCAGAGTATTGTTGACCGGTGCATCACTCACAAAAGGCTTCTCTCCATTTCCCCATGGTGGGATGGATAGAGGTGGTCTGAGGCTGTGTTAGTGACCCCAGTGGTCTTATTTAGGAACTGCTGCTGAGTCTGCGGCGAATGAGAGAAGCAGGCTTGGTCTCCGTGTCCTCCTGGTCGCTCTCACACTGCCTCTGACAAGTGGACAAATGCAGAGATAGTCAGATATAAGCATATCAACAGCCTCATCAATATGTTGATATTGAGAGGATAATAAAGGCTTTATAACAGTTCAAATAAAGGTATAGTAATATTATTATGAAATATGGGTGCAAAATTTCTGTCTGCTAGCGGTGTAGTTTTCCTGTTTTTGTTCCTTTCATGGCATATAATTGATTAGTATATTACGATTGACTAAAATTGGCATTATTGATTGCCCAGACAGTACACATAGCTAGTTCTACAGGTCTTAGTCAGACTTTAATAAAAGAGCAGAAGCCAGCACGTCTCCTGGACCCAGTCCTTTCTCTCTCTTACCAGTTCCGGGTCCTCCTGCGACCTGTTTTTACACTGCAACTGCAGGCGAAATAATCTGTTACACGCCCACACCATGTTAAACGACATCTACAGAGGGGGGGGGTTTAAGAAGGGTATGAAAAGAGAAGGTAAGGTGTCCATAGGAAAGCAGGACTTTTGAAAGAAAAATAAGGAAAATATGATGCAATACAATGTCTGGACCAGCAGGTGTCCCCCTCTCACCAATATTGTAGGACTACTGCACACCAATGCAGATATAGGGTAGGAGAAAAGAAGAGGAAGCTACTGTGGAGTATTGAAATGCACCACTGGCCCTTACCTTCCATTTCCTCTTGGCGTTGAACTTCTTGAAGCTTTTCATGTTGATGGATGATCGACTTCTGTTAGCCGCCTGTTTACGCGTGAGGGGCTGATAAACAAGGAATTAATGTGATATTTTAATAGACGCTTTAGCCTTTATCCAAAGTGACATGCAGTTCACAGCTTTTCAGTGTGAATCATACTCACAACTTAAGCTTTCCTACTCAAACCTTCAGCACAATAATGTGCTTATGTTGGGTTTATGTATTAAAGTTACCCCAATCAAATCACAATTCTATCTCACCTTGATCCAAGGGTGTAGTAGACATTCATTCGCTGTCATTCTCTCTCTGTAGGAGGGACACACATCATTAAGTAATAGACTGTTGCATAGTATACAGACGTTATAGACAATAACCATATCAATTACACTAATGAATGAATGCGTGATCATTTGTTTACATTGGGTCTTTGACCAGCAGTTTCTCAATAAAGTCTTTGGCCATGGCGCTGGTCTGGTTGAAATAGATCTCTTCAAACTCATAGATCATCCCCACGATGTTCTTTAGTGTTTCTTCGTCATTATCTCCTTGAAAGGGGGACAAACCACTCAACCTGTAGAATAGGGGGGTATTAGAGAATATGTGTAGCTACCAGAGGAGGCTGGTGGGCGGAGCTATAGGAGGACAGGCTCATTGTAATGGCTGCAATGTAATAAATGTAATCAAACGTGGTTTCATGTTTGATACAGTTCCATAAATTTAATTCCAGACATTACAATTAGCCCGTCCTCCTATAGCTACTCCCACCAACCTCCACTGGTAGCTACGATATGTTATGTTCAAATTGTCCACTTGTTCTGTATACTCACAATATGTAGGTTATCACACCAATACTCCTGGAGAGGAAAGAGAAGAGAGATATGAGTGACTTTGTGCACAAAACTATTTACCCTGGCAGTCAAGACAGCTGGGACATTTTGTTTTGTTTTTCTAATGAATAACATTGTAGTAATGGTTACCACATGTCGGCTGCCTCGCTCAGGGGTTCGTAGTTAATCACCTCAGGGGCTGGAAGGAGAACGGAAAGGGAGAGAGAGAAAGATAATGATACACATAACACAATCCAGCCTTATCCAGAAGAACAGAGTATGTGTAAGAGCTGAAAGGAACAAATAGTAAAAAAATAGAGACATATTTTGTAAGGACCTGAGAATACAATAGAGGAGAGTGTAACTTTCTTTTGTCACAACAGTCACTGTGTCATTGTGTTAGGGAAACACTGGGTGATGCTAACACTGCTGTTGCACAACATAATGGCATTCTCTAACAGACTTTAAATGCTCTAAAATCTTACAGTAAAACACATGAAAATGGGCAACTAGTTGGGGAATGAGTGGGTTATGGTAGAATCCATGGCCCTACAATAATGCCCATGCAACCCTCCTGCCCTTTCTTAAAGTAATCATTCCGTTACACTCTTTGTGTTGGCGACTCAGGTTGCATCACGTACTTCAGGCCTGTTGAAACTGCTCACCTAGTCACACATCTCTCACTACCCCCAGCGCCCCACCACGTGCTCTGATGTCACATCCTGTCCACAACCACACTACTACCCCTTGGAAACTGTCTCCATGGAAACCTCAGCACCTTTCTAGAGGCTCAGGCTAAATAAAAACTAAAACAGACAGGAAGACACACACCATTATCACACACTAACAAAATGCTCACACATGACACACATACTGACTGACACAATTTCCACCAAACAAACACAGACGGTAAACACGTGGAATGTTCCACTTACCGATGTACTGTGGGGTCCCAGAGAGGCTCCTGTACTCCTCCCCCTGTTTGAGGCGATGGGCCAGTCCAAAGTCAATGATCTTGATGTGGGGGTGTGGCATCATCTTGTCTGCCAGCATGATGTTCTCTGGCTAAATGGAAAACAGAGAGCGTTACACACACAATGCCAAATCCTGACGGAATGAAAAACAGCCCAAATGGATTTAGACAAGGGTCAGGAAAGGGGGGGCCCGTCCCACCTAATTCATGGTACGGGGAAACACTGCTTTCTATCAGCTCTATTTCTATCCTTGTGTGTCTCACCTTGAGGTCAAAGTGGGCAATGTTCTTAGTGTGCATAAAGCCAACTCCCTTGAGGATCTGCTTCAGGAACTCTATGGCCTCCTCCTCAGACAAGCTCTCCTTCTCTGCTATGAAATCAAACAGCTCCCCACCACTGATACTAGAGCAGAGATGGGAGGGGAGTGGGGGGGTGGAGGAGAGAGAAAAGAGAGAGAAAAAAAATATAGAATTAAATAGATGTAAGTTTGTCAGTAGAATATCTTTCTCACATACAGATGTAGGATCTTAATTTGACCATCCTGCTGCAGGAGAACATTTAAAACCATTAATATATTTGAGACTTTAAAAGGCTTCTGAAGTTTAATTTCCACTTTGAAATTTCAGACTTGATTTTCCTTTATGAATAATGTATCAACCCCTACACAAATATCCATTAATTATAATCCACATAATTAAAATGTATTGTTGCTGCAGGATTATTTCCCTGCTGTATCAAACTGGCTCAAATTAAGATCCTACATCTGTCGACTTATAATAACTAGACCAAATTATGAAAATGGCATCTCAGTCATTCCTATTAAAGTTACTCAAAAGCGAATCAGCCTAAAAGTTTGCTTCAAGATCTTTTATTCATGCACACTTTCATGCACACTCTTGTCTCTTGGAGTACAGCACCAGGTTGATTGCAGTTGTGTGTGTCTGTGGGTTGTTCAGTTATATTAATAGTTTTGAGTTGTCTGTCTGGCCTGGACTACTAGATTAGTTCTAGCATTGATAGGAGGATTAGATGGGCTGACAGGACCAAGTGCTTCTCATTGTGTTCCCATTAAACAGGGTGGGAGTGAGAGTGGTGCTCTACGCAACTATTTCCATCCCACCTGCTGTGGGCTGAGGGGGGACGACAGACAGAGAGACAGAGACCAGCAGAGGTCTCCCCCTCCCTCCATCTGTCCCCACTTGACTCACAGCTCCACGATGAGCACCACCTCGGCGCGACTCTCAAACACGTCCCTGAGGGCCATGACGTTGGCGTGCTGCAGGCTCTGCAGTATCTCCACCTCCCTCTCCACACTCTTCCTCTCCAGGCCCAGGCGACTACTGGCGCTCCGACGCAGCTTCAGGAACTTCCCCGCCCAGCGGACCCCGGATGCCCGCTCCAGCACCGCACGCACTTGCCCAAAGTGACCACTAGAGGGGGGCAGAGAGGGATGTTATCATAGGGAACTTTTGCATTGTGCTCTATATTACGCTGAACTACTCCTGTGATGCTAATAGGCCTAAAGCCTGTTTGAATTTGAGAGAGGGTAACTGAGGGGCATTGCACCTTTCTAGTACTATTTACTTAGCAGTGTATTCCTAGCTTTATAAGTAAATTACGTAAAGTTAAATTCAAATCAATTCAAATGAACGTAAATTCAAGTCTAGTGCTGTTTCATTCAATACTCCAAACCTTCTCACTCACCTGCCAAGAACCTCTCCAATCTCATAGTAGTCCTCCACATTCTGCAGTTTAATCTGAGCCATGGTCTTGCTCTTTTTCCCTCCCTCACACTCTTTTTCTGATTGTTTTCCAGAGCTACTGCATTCTGTAGAAGTGAGGGAAGAAAGAGGGATGACAGAACAGATGTGGAAGGTAAACTAAAATGTATTTCAAAGATAGAAGCAAGTAAAGGCACCAGACAGCATCAGGAACCATGGAAGAATGCCGGGACAATAAACAGAACTCTGTGTGTAGATAGAATTATGACAAGCTTATAGCAGCAAGACCAAAGTAGATAAACTATAAACTAATGGAAACAGACATGGACATAAATTGAAAAAGGCACACACACCAACCCACACAACAGTGGTCGCTGGCAGATTCAGAGGAGTTGGGTTAAATGCGGAAGACACATTTCAGTTGAACAACTGACTAGGTATCCCCCTTTCCCTTTCCAGATGTTTTAGGTTGGCTTGGGGGGAGGGGGGGTTTGGCAGGATTTTTTCAAATGTATTTATCATCCCTACTTCGCGTAGCTACGAACACAAGAAAACAGCCAAACCCCATGATTTGTATAACATTACAGTTTTTTCAATCGCTTTGGTGAGATGTTCACAAGTACGTCACAACGGTTAGTACAAAACAGATCCTCAAAAAGGCAGTTGTTTCAAAACTCTAAGCACATTTCCAATTGACTCGATGCAATACTTAATGCTGAAGATCTGCGCTGTAGCACGATTGAAATCTAGGCCCCAATTAAATTTGTATTGTGAAAGTTCAGCGCTATAACGCGATTGAAATTTAAAGGTCATTTCTGATTGAGGCGACATATGCAGCGTTTACTGTGAATGCAGTCTCCCCGAACGCGGGAACAGTCCCTTTAAATTTACGCTATAGCAATTTGATCACACATGGGATAGAAATTAAATACATTTTCAGTCTATTTTTATGGGTAGTGCCAGTGTATTGCCTAACGTGAAAACAGTGTAATATACATTACATTCAAAGGGCAATTTTGCATCTTGCATTTGTTGCTATTAGATGAACTGTTAGTTAAAATAACTAAATTCAGAAGATATCATGATGCGTTTGTGATTAAATCAATGTTCTCATGGTATTTCACAGTAAACTAGTGGTTAGAACATTGGGCCAATAACTGAAAGGTTGCTGGATCGAATCCCGGAGTTGACAAGGTAAAAATCTGTCGTTCTGCCCCTGAGCAAGGCAGTTAACCTACTGTTCCCCAGGCACCGAAGACATGGATGTCGATTATGGCAGCCACCTCTGATTCAGTGGGGAAGACACATTTCAATTGAATGCATTCAGTTGTACAACTGACTGGTATCCCCCTTTCCCTAAACATATATTTTGGATCAATGCTTGTGGGGTGAAAGTCTCCAAACAAAATATATTCAAAACCTTTTATTTTGTATTCAAGATTTGCTGTTTTACAAGTCTTACCAGTTTGGAGTTTTGTACACTAAGAGATTAGAAAATGCACCACATACTTATGAAAAGATCACCAAAGCGATTGAAAAAAACTCAAACTACTACACTGCTTCCTTGCATTTCATGTGTGTGTTTGATGGTTAGTCCTGCACTAACACTGATAACTTGAACAAAGGCAGCCACTGACAGCGCCCTTATCCGGATGTTTTATATAGAACAGACATTTTCTGCTGCGTGTCTGTATATGTGTGTGTGTGTGTGTGTGTGTGAGAGAGACGACATCACCTTGCCTGAGGTATGGAAGTTGTTTATGAATGTTAAATGGGTAAGAGAGATGTTATTACATCACGTTAATGAATGCTTAACAAATGTTCCATTATGGCTTGTTGATTTAGCAACGAAAACTAAATAATTATTCTTTACACACAACCACCAACACACATCCTTCCATGCTGATGCTGGAGCACAAAGGCATGCTCTGTATCTGTAAATATTTACATATCCCCGGAAATATCCTTCATTTATCAGTGAACACCCCAATGTGCTGTCAGCACGCACACACTAACTAACCACGGGCCTGCTTAACCACAACACAGATGAGAATCATTCTGTGAAAAGAGAAAGACAGAGAGGTGTGTCCATATGCCCCTATGTGGCTCGTCTGCAGGGCCTGGGGGTTTCTGTGTATGAGTGATGTACGGCATGATAACGGGTTCCAATCAATAGTCGGATAATACATCTATATACTCCTCACACTCCGTCATGGGAAGTTCTATCACTAAATACCAAATCAAATTGTATTTGTCACATGTGCTGAATACAACTGGTGTAGACTTTACCATGAAATGCTTGCTTACGAGCCCTTCCCAACAATGCAGAGTTTAAAGATATTAATAATAACTAAATAGTAACACAAGAGGAAGAAAATAAAACACAAAAGAATGAAGCTATATACAGGGAGTACCAGTACCAGATCAATGTACAGTCATGGCCAAAAGTTTTGAGAATGACCCAAATATACATTTTCACCAAATCTGCTGCCTCAGTGTCTTTAGATATTTTTGTCAGATGTTACTATGGAATACTGAAGTATAATTACAAGCATTTCATAAGTGTCTAAGGCTTTTATTGACAATTACATGAAGTTGATGCAAAGAGTCGATATTTGCAGTGTTGACCCTTCTTTTTCAAGACCTCTGCAATCCGCCCTGGCATGCTGTGAATTAACTTCTGGGCCACGTCCTGACTGATGGCAGCCCATTCTTGCATAATCAATGCTTGGAGTTTGTCAGAATTTGTGGGTTCTTGTTTGTCCACCCACCTCTTGAGGATTGACCACAAGTTCTCAATGAGATTAAGGTCTGGGGAGTTTCCTGGCCCTGGACCCAAAATATCGATGTTTTGTTCCCCGAGCCACTTAGTTATCACTTTTGCTTTATGGCAAGGTGCTCCATCACGCTGGAAAAGGCATTGTTCGTCACCAAACTGTTCCTGGATGGTTGGGAGAAGTTGCTTTCAGAGGATGTGTTGGTACCATTCTTTATTCATGGCTGTGTTCTTATGCAAAATTGTGAGTGAGCCCACTCCCTTGGCTGAGAAGCAACCCCAAATATGAATGGTCTCAGGATGCTTTACTGTTGGCATGACACAGGACTGATGGTAGTGCTCAACTTGTCTTTTCCGGGCAAGCTTTTTTCCGGATGCCCCAAACAATCGGAAAGGGGATTCATCAGAGAAAATGACTTTACCCCAGTCCTCAGCAGTCCAATCGCTGTACCTTTTTCTGAATATCAGTCTGTCCCTGATGTTTTTCCTGGAGAGAAGTGGCTTCTTTGCTGCCCTTCTTTGCTGCCCTTCTTGACACCAGGCCATCCTCCAAAAGTCTTGGCCTCACTGTGCGTGCAGATGCACTCACAGCTGCCTGCTGCCATTCCCGAGCAAGCGCTGTACTGGTGGTGCCCCGATCCCGCAGCTGAATAAACTTTAGGATACGGTCCTGGCGCTTGCTGGACTTTCTTGGGCGCCCTGAAGCCTTCTTCACAACAATTGAACCGCTCTCCTTGAAGTTCTTGATGATCCGATAAATGGTGGATTTAGGTGCAATCTTACTGGCAGGAATATCCTTGCCTGTGAAGCCCTTTCTGTGCAAAGCAATGATGACGGCTTGTGTTTCCGGGCAGTTAACCATGGTTGACAGAGGAAGAACAATGATTCCAAGCACCACCCTCCTTTTGAAGCTTCCAGTCTGTTATTCAAACTCAAATCAGCATGACAGAGTGATCCCCAGCCTTGTCCTCGTCAACACTCACACCTGTGTTAATGACAGAATCACTGACATGTCAGCTGGTCCTTTTGTGGCAGGGCTGAAATGCAGTGGAAATGTTTTTTGGGGATTCAGTTCATTTGTATGGCAAAGAGGGACTTGGCAATTAATTGCAATCACTATTCATAATCACACTTCATAACATTCTGGAGTATATGCAAAATGTCATCATACAAACTGAGGCAGCAGACTTTGTGAAAATTAATATTTGTGTCATTCTCAAAACTTTTGGCCACGACTGTACGGTAGCAGAGTGAACAGTCTATGGCAATTCGGGCCTTCCTCTGACACTGCCTGATATAAAAGGTCCTGGATGGCAGGGAGCTCAGCCCCAGTGATGTACTGGGCTGTTCACATCACCCTCTATAGCGCTTTGCTGTCATTTACCATACCAAGCGGTGATGCAGCCAGTCAAGATGTTCTCGATGGTGCAGCTGTAGAACTTTGAGGATCCGAGGGCCCATGCCAAATCTTTTCAGCCTCCGGAGGGGAAAGAGGTGCTGCCGTGCCCGCTTCACGACTGTGTGGGTGTGGACCATGTTAAGTCATTAATGATGTGGACGCCAAGGAACTTGAAGCTCTCGACCCGCTCCACAACAGCCCTGTCGATGTGGATGGGGGCGTGCTCTCCCCTTTTTCTCCTATAGTCCATGATCAGCTCCTTGGTCTTACTGAAGTTGAGGGAGAGGTTGATGTTCTGGCACCACACTGGTAAGTCTCTGACCTCCTCCCTGCAGGCTGACTCACTGTCACCGGTAATCAGGCCTACCACCGTTGTGTCGTCAGCAAACTTGATGATGGTGTTTGAGTCGTGGGTGAACAGGGAGTACAGGAGGGGATTAAGCACAAACCCATCGGTGGGCCTGTGTTGAGGGACATCGGGGTGGAGGTGTTGTTGCCTACCCTCACCACCTGGGGCCGACCTGTCAGCAAGTCCAGGGTCCAGTTGCAGAGGGATGGGTTCAGTCCCAGGGTCCCTAACTTGGTGATGAGCTTAGTGGGGACTATGGTGTTGAACGCTGAGCTGTAGTCTAGGAACAGCATTCTCACATAGTTATTTCCCCTCTTGTCCAGGTGGGAGAGGGCAGTGTGAAGTGCAATTGAGATTGCATCATCTGTGGATCGGGGCAGTATGCAAATTGGAGTGGGTCTAGGGAGTCTGGGATGATGTTGTTGATGTGTGTCATGAACAGCCTTTCAAAGCACTTCATAATTACAGATGTGAGTGCTACAGGGCGATAGTCACTTAAACAATGTTGGTCAGCTTGAAACATGTTGGGATTACAGACTGGGACAAGGAGATATTGAAAATATCTGAAGACACCTACCAGCTGGCCTGCACATGCTTTGAGAACGAACCCTGGTATTCTGTCTGGCAGGCGGCCTTGTGATTGTTAACCCGTTTAAACGTTTTGCTCACATCGGCCATGGAGAGCGAGATCACACAATCTTTTTATGCTCCCTTCCTGAAAGCCCCTGTTTTTAGGATTATTGTGTGATCTCGCTCTCCATGGCCGATGTGAGAAAAACTTTTAAACGGCTGGATTTCCCTTTGTAATCCATTATCGTCTGCAAGCCCTGCCACATAAAATGAGAGTTGGAGCCCATGTAATAGGATTCCTACTATATTGTTCTTTTGCATGTTTGATGTCTCGTCTGAGGTCATATCGGGCTTTCTTGTATGCGTCCATGTCCAATTCCTTGTAAGCGGTAACTCTGGTCTTCAGCCCAGTGTGGATATTGTCTGTAACTACGCACCCCCAAACACCTTCCTGTGGCTATGGGCTCACAATAATTTTTCTGTCTGTGTGTGTGTGTTCGCTCACACCGGTGCATTTGTCTGAATGTCTGTCTGACATTGATGCAAATTGGAAAAAATATGGTAAAAAAAACCAGGATGTGTGTGTCTGTGTATGTGTGCATGCATGCATGTGTGAAATGACAGTGTGTCTGTGTATGTGTGCTAGTTTGAAAAGAGAAGAGTCTGATGACAGGGTGTTTGTGTCTATGCCTTTGTTGGGAGACAATGGCAGGACATGTGACGTGTATACAGAACCTGTCAAAAGTTTAGACACCTACTAATTCAAGGGTTTTTATTTTTTACTATTTTCTAAATTGTAGAATAATAGTGAAGACATCACAACTATGAAATAACACATATGGAATCATGTAATAATGTATATTTATTTTTTATTTAACCTTTAACTAGGCTAGTCAGTTAAGAACAAATTCTTATTTATAATGACAGCCAACACCGGCCAAACCCGGACGACGCTGGGCCAATTGTGCGCCGCCCTATGGGACTCCCGATCACGGCCAGTTGTGATACAGCTTGGATTCGAACCAGGGTGTTTATAGTGACGCCTCAAGAACTGAGATGCAATGCCTTAGACCGCTGCGCACTCTGGAGCCCAAAAAAAGTGTTAAACATATCAAAATATATTTGAAATTCTTCAAAGTATCCACCCTTTGCCTTGACAGCTTTGCACACTCTTGGCATTCTCTCAACCAGCTTCATGAGGTAGTCACCTGGAATGCATTTCAATTAACAGGTGTGCCTTGTTAAAAGTTAATTTGTGGAATTCCTTATTATTCTTTTTTTTTAACCTTTATTTAACTGGGCAAGTCAGTTAAGAACAAATTCTTATTTTCAATGACGGCCTAGGAACAGTGGGTTAACTGCCTTCTTCAGGGGCAGAACGACAGATTTTTACCTTGTCAGCTTGGGGATTCGATCTTGCAACCGTTCGGTTACTAGTCCAACGCTCTAACCACTAGGCTACCTGCCGCCTCTTAATGCATTTGCTACAATCAGTTGTGTTGTGACAAGGTAGGGGTGGTATAAGGAAGGTGTTTTTTTACCAAATAGGGCCAAGTCCATATTATGGCAAGAACAGCTCAAATAACAAAAGAGAAACAGTCCATCATTACTTTAAGACACGAAGGTCAGTCAATACGGATAATTTCAAGAACTGAAAGTTTCTTCAAGTGCAGTCGCAAAAACCATCAATCGCTTTGATATAACTGGCTCTCATGAGGACCGTCACAGGAAAGGAAGACCGAGTTACTTCTGCTGCAGAGGATAAGTTAGAGTTAAATGCACCTCAGATTGCAGCCCAAATAAATGCTTCAGAGTTCAAGTTACAGACACATCTCAACATCAACTGTTCAGAGGAGACTGCATAAGTCAGGCCTTCATGGTCCAATTGCTGCAAAGAAACCACTACTAAAGGACACCACTAATAAGAAGAGACTTGCTTTGGCCAAGAAACACAAGCAATGAACATTAGACCGGTGGAAATCTGTCCTTTGGTCTGATGAGTCCAGATTTGAGATTTCTGGTTCCAACCGCTGTGTCTTTGCGAGATGCAGAGTAGGTGAACGGATGAATTCCACATGTGTGGTTCCCACAGTGAAGCATGGAGGTGGTGTGATGGTGCTTTGCTGTTGACACTGATTTATTTAGAATTCAAGGCTCACTTAACCAGCATGGTTCCCACGGCATTCTGCAGCGATATGCCACCCCATCTGGTTTGCGCTTAGTGGGACTATCATTTGTTTTTCCAACAGGACAATTACCAAACACACCTCCAGGCTGTGTAAGGACTATTTGACCAAGAAGGAGAGTGGTGGAGTGCTGCATCAGATGAGCTGGCCTCCACAATCACCCGATCTCAACCCAATTGAGATGGTTTGGGATGAGTTGGACTGCAGAGTGGGAGAAAAGCAGCCAACAAGTGCTCAGCATATGTGGGAACTCCTTCAAGACTGTTTGAAAAGCCTTCCAGGTGAAGCTGGTTGAGAGAATGCCTCAAGTGTGCAAAGCTGTCATCAAGGCAACAGGGGGCTACTTTGTATTATCTCAAATGTAAAATATATTTTGATTTGTTTAACACTTTTTTGGTTACTACATGATTCCATGTGTTACTTCACAGTTGAGATAGTCACCTGGAATGCATTTCAATTACCAGGTGTGCCTTAAAGTTAATTTGTGTGTGAACTTGTGACTGTGTACATGTGACTCTATGTACGTGTATGTGCATGTGTATTTGACTGCATGTCATATGCATGACCTATTCTGGTCCACTACTAGACTACTGTAACACTAGTAAAACGTCTACTCCAGTACATCCATTGTCAAGGACTGACTGTCCAAATAGAAAAACATATACAGATGCTGTATCTTAATTTGAGCCTGTTTCACACAACAGGAATATAATCCTGGAGCAACAGGAAATGGGAATTGTTATAATCAATAGACATTTTTTGTAGGGGTTGATACCACAGGAGGCTGCTGTGGGGAGGACGGCTCATAATAATGGCTGGAACGAAGCAAATGGAATGGCATCAAACACATGGAATCCATGCGTTTGATACCATTCCACTAATTCCGCACAAGCCATTACCACAAGCCCATCCTCCCCAATTAAGGTGCCACCAACCTCCTGTGGTTGATACATTTTTCATTAAGGCAAACCAAGTCTGACATGTGGAAATTACACATTTTAGAAGCCTTTTTAAACATTGAATACACTACAAGTTTGCATTTCCTGTTGTCCAGGAACATTACTGCAACAGGATGATCAAATTAAGATATGGCATCTGTATAGCCCCAGAGATTAGGACACATATAGGGTATCACCACAGCTATGTCCCATAAGACAGACAGACAGACAGACAGACAGACAGACAGAGAGAGAGAGAGAGAGAGACAGACAGACAGACAGACAGACAGACAGACAGAGTGCATGAATGAGAAGTGGGTTATTTATATCAAACAATTGTGAAAATTGACATGAAGGGGAGTGGAATGCTTTGGCCACTTGTGTGTGAAGGATAGAATCTAACGTGGCATCATCCATTCAGGCCTGAAACAAGTGACAATGGAAAAGTTGATGCGTAATTTGTGACATTGTAAAAGCGGCGTCCATGGGTTTTGTTTGACATTACACATCCCTTTTTTTATGGCCAACATCGCTTGATTTCCCTCAAATGGAACCAACAGACAGACAAGAGGGAAATGGCTCCTCATAAATAAACCTACTCAAATAAACGGATTTTGGGTCATCTTTCGTTTGAGAAAAAGGTCTGTAGACGGTGGTTATAGTTAAAACTACTCACCCAAATAAATTCACGATAATCTCGGGCGCAGCTATGATGAGAGGTTGGGCGTGTCACAACTTTCAATTTCTTCACCTGTGTAGTAGGCTTTACGAACGCCCGAATGTAAAGTAAATGTGTCTCCCTTGAAATGAAATAATTTGGTTGTGCCGTATTCCAACAGCAACCAGTTTCCGTGCCGGAGAGAGAGTAGTAGCCAGACTGGTTCGACGGCTCCCTTTATTTCAATGCGCTTTGGTAACCCAAGCCTACAGGGGAGCTAGAGATACGCGACATACACCAAGGAAAGCCCTCGCATACTTTAAATTGTTTTTAAACTCCAATATTCATGTAGACTATAAAAGGTGCCTGTGGTGTCCCTGAATCAATCCACTGATTAGTCTACTACAATCCAATTTCTTGGATATGTTGCGTGCCATTTGCAAATAGGCCTACTGCACAGTACACTGGAGTTGTAGCCTACTGTGTGATGTGGTAAAAAAGTACCCTAAAGGCAGGGTTGGGTAGGTAACCCTAAATGTAATCCGTTAGTTACTAGTTACCTGTACAACGTTGTAATCAACATAATTTTGCATTACCCAAACGCAGTAACTTAATCCGATTAGGCTACTTTCAGTTACTTTTGGATTATATTTTCCCATAGACGTAGTGTTAAAAGATTAGAAATTTCCTGACATGCGACTGGTTACTGGCATTTAATGGCCCTTACGGCAACCTGATTGGTTAAAATGCCTCAAGTGCCGCACACCACTTCCATGTTTGAAAGCATCTCCCGCGAAGAATCAACGTAAAGAGAGACTACATTTGAAAATCTAGAAGAATATACAGACAGTATGTGAATAAAATAGATGGTCGCAGTTAGCCAATGCGAGAAAAGCAGTGAATGAAAGAAAAAACGTGCCTGATCCGCCGATCGAGGCAGTGACAGTACAGGTTGAGGAGGAAAAGGCGGTAGGCCGCAACAGTGCTTTGAGACGCAAATTAGTTGAGATGAAGATGACAACTAGCAGCGATCAACCAGACAACAGTGGCTTTTATTTCACATGTCTCAAATAAACCAACCTGTACCTGATTTGGCCTAAGTGTCTAAACACTGGACTGAAAATCACCATAGACTTCACCAACCAGTGATTAGGTAATTAAGTCATGATAGAATGTGCAGACTGTGAAGGTGATAGTGATGCAGTTAGGAGGAGTGTTTACACTTCCTCCAGGCTGCAGGAGTGCTCCAGGGGAAATGTGGCATTTGATATGTGTGAATATGGTTATTTTAGCCCACGAACTTGGACTTGGTTATGCAGCTCTAAAGAAAATAAGTCCTACGATTCCTTCCTTGCGTCTCAGTTCATATCAGAGACATGAGAGGAGAATGACAGGTAAATAAAAAGGGAGAGTAGCCCATCATTGTCAGGTGACTTGCTGTGTATAAATAATATTTATTTCCTTGCTCCAGCAAATATATTCAAAGTTAATAAAAAAAGAGTGGTAGGAAAACAGAACTATACAATTAGACTGTAAAATGGGCCTACAGCGTCATAGGGCTGTAGCCTAATGTGATTAGTGGAAATTAGCTTTACATAAAGTAAATACATGCTGATATGCTAATATTTACATAGGGTAACATGCTGATATTTAGTCCTGCAGTTATGTCTGTAATATCGAACCCAGAATGCAAATGAATGTCTGTAATATGGTCGCGATGCCCCAAAACTGTCTTCGTGGGCAAAAGCCGCATTGACGGAGCAGCCATTACACGTTCAATGAGGGAGACACTGCTATAACAAATGTGATGACCAAATTTTGGCTTGGCAGCACTTTGTTGACACTGGAGCAATCAGAGGAGTTGTGAGAGCTGATGCTTCTTCAATGGAGTTTGCCAAGCGTAGGAGCAGGTCCCATGACACTGTCATGAAAGTAAAGCGTCACCAGCAACAACTCAACGAGGGCCTTACATATGGAGCAGGCATAGCTGATTAATGTTCTGCACATTTCAACAGCCATACAAAATCCTTGTATGTGACAAATTGAGCAAAATGATATGCGAATTTTCCCAAAACTGCATATTTGCCCAACAGACCATATTTTCTATTGCTTGAAACAAATGTATTAAACGTGCTAATGTATTTGTAAGAGGTATTTTTGATGTTAATTTGTCAGTTTAGAAGTGATATATGAATAACAGTTTAATTAATGTGACATACTTGGTCATATTTATGGAAAGTACATTTTAATTGCATTAGCCCATCTTTATCGGACATTTTCTTAAAATGACATGTTATCTGTGCGCCAATTCATTTTTCTCAGCCTTCAAAGGACATTCCCATTATTTCACACACAGGTTTTTTTTAAATTATAATTACACACAGGTTCTTAGGTTTTATAGTCAAGACTTTTACAGAGGCTTTTTTTATATCCTGTGTCGTTTTGATTGTGTCATTTTATGTGTAAATATGTTAAAAATATGCCTCCATCATACATGTGTTTTTTTGATAATTCAATGAAATGACAATATTTTGATAAACTGATCTGTAAAAGTCTGACCATTGAGTGTCTTATCACAATAAAACAAAACAAAACATTCTGCCTTGAAGCAATGTGTTTAAAAATAGATTCCCGTAATATGCAAATTAGTGCATATTTAAGGTCGGTTTGACTCGTTTGCATATTTTAATTTTTAAATAAATAAAACTTGTAATACAGTATATTGTATATTGTTATTATTTATGTATACTTTAAACTGGTAAAGTTTCAGTCTGATGAGAGAAAATAAGAAAAAATCCATTAGCCTGTGGTGCCTGGCCTTAAGAGGCATTAGAAGAAGACCAAAAGGATCCATCAAACACATTTGGTGTGTCATCATAGTGGTGTCTCTGACTTGTGGTCAGATGATCACATATATACACTGCTCAAAAAAATAAAGGGAACACTAAAATAACACATCCTAGATCTGAATGAATGAAATATTCTTATTAAATACTTTTTTCTTTACATAGTTGAATGTGCTGACAACAAAATCACACAAAAATTATCAATGGAAATCAAATTTATCAACCCATGGAGGTCTGGATTTGGAGTCACACTCAAAATTAAAGTGGAAAACCACACTACAGGCTGATACAACTTTGATGTAATGTCCTTAAAACAAGTCAAAATGAGGCTCAGTAGTGTGTGTGGCCTCCACGTGCCTGTATGACCTCCCTACAACGCCTGGGCATGCTCCTGATGAGGTGGCGGATGGTCTCCTGAGGGATCTCCTCCCAGACCTGGACTAAAGCATCCGCCAACTCCTGGACAGTCTGTGGTGCAACGTGGCGTTGGTGGATTGAGCGAGACATGATGTCCCAGATGTGCTCAATTGGATTCAGGTCTGGGGAACGGGCGGGCCAGTCCATAGCAATCCATAGCATTCCTCTTGCAGGAACTGCTGACACACTCCAGCCACATGAGGTCTAGCATTGTCTTGCATTAGGAGGAAGCCAGGGCCAACCGCACCAGCATATGGTCTCACAAGGGGTCTGAGGATCTCATCTCGGTACCTAATGGCAGTCAGGCTACCTCTGGCGAGCCCATGGAGGGCTGTGCGGCCCCCCAAAGAAATTCCACACCACACCATGACTGACCCACCGCCAAACCGGTCATGCTGGAGGATGTTGCAGGTAGCAGAACGTTCTCCAGAACTGTCACGTCTGTCACATGTGCTCAGTGTGAACCTGCTTTCATCTGTGAAGAGCACAGGGCACCAGTGGCGAATTTGCCAATCTTGGTGTTCTCTGGCAAATGCCAAATGTCCTGCACGGTGTTGGGCTGTAAGCACAACCCCCACCTGTGGATGTCGGGCCCTCATACCACCCTCATGGAGTCTGTTTCTGACCGTTTGAGCAGACACATGCACATTTGTGGCCTGCTGGAGGTCATTTTTCAGGGCTCTGGCAGTGCTCCTCCTGCTCCTCCTTCCACAAAGGCGGAGGTAGCGGTCCTGCTGCTGGGTTGTTGCCCTCCTACGGCCTCCTCCACGTCTCCTGATGTACTGGCCTGTCTCCTGGTAGCGCCTCCATGCTCTGGACACTACGCTGACAGACACACCAAACCTTCTTGCCACAGCTCGCATTGATGTGCCATCCTGGATGAGCTGCACTACCTGAGCCACTTGTGTGGGTTATAGACTCCGTCTCATGCTACCACTAGAGTGAAAGTACCGCCAGCATTCAAAAGTGACTAAAACATCAGCCAGGAAGCATAGGAACTGAGAAGTGGTCTGTGGTCACCACCTGCAGAACCACTCCTTTATTGGGGGTGTCTTGCTAATTGCCTATAATTTCCACCTGTTGTCTATTCCATTTGCACAACAGCATGTAAAATGTATTATCAATCAGTGTTGCTTCCTAAGTGGACAGTTTGATTTCACAGAAGTGTGATTGACTTGGAGTTACATTGTGTTGTTTAAGTGTTCCCTTTATTTTTTTGAGCAGTGTATATACAGTGGGGAGAACAAGTATTTGACACACTGCCGATTTTGCAGGTTTTCCTACTTACAAAGCATGTAGAGGTCTGTAATTTTTATCATAGGTACACTTCAACTGTGAGAGACGGAATCTAAAACAAAAATCCAGAAAATCACATTGTATGATTTTTAAGTAATTAATTTGCATTTTATTGCATGACATAAGTATTTGATACATCAGAAAAGCAGAACTTAATATTTGGTACAGAAACCTTTGTTTGCAATTACAGAGATCATACGTTTCCTGTAGTTCTTGACCACGTTTGCACACACTGCAGCAGGGATTTTAGCCCACTCCTCCATACAGACCTTCTCCAGATCCTTCAGGTTTCGGGGCTGTCGCTGGGCAATACGGACTTTCAGCTCCCTCCAAAGATTTTCTATTGGGTTTAGGTCTGGAGACTGGCTAGGCCACTCCAGGACCTTGAGATGCTTCTTACGGAGCCACTCCTTAGTTTCCCTGGCTGTGTGTTTCGGGTCGTTGTCATGCTGGAAGACCCAGCCACGACCCATCTTCAATGCTCTTACTGAGGGAAGGAGGTTGTTGGCCAAGATCTCGCGATACATGGCCCCATCCATCCTCCCCTCAATACGGTGCAGTCGTCCTGTCCCCTTTGCAGAAAAGCATCCCCAAAGAATGATGTTTCCACCTCCATGCTTCACGGTTGGGATGGTGTTCTTGGGGTTGTACTCATCCTTCTTCTTCCTCCAAACACGGCGAGTGGAGTTCAGACCAAAAAGCTCTATTTTTGTCTCATCAGACCACATGACCTTCTCCCATTCCTCCTCTGGATCATCCAGATGGTCATTGGCAAACTTCAGACGGGCCTGGACTTGCGCTGGCTTGAGCAGGGGGACCTTGCGTGCGTTGCAGGATTTTAATCCATGACGGCGTAGTGTGTTACTAATGGTTTTCTTTGAGATTGTGGTCCCAGCTCTCTTCAGGTCATTGACCAGGTCCTGCCGTGTAGTTCTGGGCTGATCCCTCACCTTCCTCATGATCATTGATGCCCCACGAGGTGAGATCTTGCATGGAGCCCCAGACCGAGGGTGATTGACCGTCATCTTGAACTTCTTCCATTTTCTAATAATTGCGCCAACAGTTGTTGCCTTCTCACCAAGCTGCTTGCCTATTGTCCTGTAGCCCATCCCAGCCTTGTGCAGGTCTACAATTTTATCCCTGATGTCCCTACACAGCTCTCTGGTCTTGGCCATTGTGGAGAGGTTGGAGTCTGTTTGATTGAGTGTGTGGACAGGTGTCTTTTATACAGGTAACGAGTTCAAACAGGTGCAGTTAATACAGGTAATGAGTGGAGAACAGGAGGGCGTCTTAAAGAAAAACGAACAGGTCTGTGAGAGCCGGAAATCTTACTGGTTGGTAGGTGATCAAATACTTATGTCATGCAATAAAATGCAAATTAATTACTTACAAATCATACAATGTGATTTTCTGGATTTTTGTTTTAGATTCCGTCTCTCACAGTTGAAGTGTACCTATGATAAAAATTACAGACCTCTAAATGCTTTGTAAGTAGGAAAACCTGCAAAATCGGCAGTATATCAAATACTTGTTCTCCCCACTGTATATATACACTAGATGACTGATAGGGGCTCTGTGTTGAAGCCACCATGCCTCCATCTTGGCCCCCCACCATTGGGAAAATATTTAGGAAACTATAGAAATGCATTTATTAATGTATACATTAGTTTTTGCCTCATTTATTCTATTACACACACCTTAATGCATGAATAAGGCCACTAATAACGTTTACATATCTTGCATTACTCATCTCATATGTATATACTGTATTCTATCTATTGCATCTTAGCCTATGCCGCTCATCCATATATTTATATATTCTTATTCCATTCATTTACTTAGATTTGTGTGTATTAGGTAGTTGTTGTGGGACTGTTAGATTACATGTTAGATATTGCTGCACTGTCGGAACTAGAAGCACAAGCATTTCGCTACACTTGCAATAACATTTGCTAACCATGTGTATGTGATCAATACAATTTAATCTGATTTGATTTCAAATTATATTATGTGAGCTAAACATATATATTTTAATATATCTCCTTTTCACCTCATTTCACACCTGGTTTATTTAACAAAAGACAAATCTTATGGCCCGTCATAAGGAGTCGATAGAGCGCGATGGGACAAGGACATCCCGGCCGGCCAAACCCTCCCCTAACCCAGACGACACTGGGCCAATTGTGCGCCGCGTCATGTGTCTCCCAGTCGCTGCCGGCTGCGACAATGCCCGGGATCAAACCTGGGTCTGTAGTGATGCCTCAGGAACTGCGATGCAGTGCCTTAAACCGCTGTGCCACGAATGAATTTGTTTGCCCTTTAGTGTGTGTGTAACGGCAGCCTTCCTCCTCTTCGTCTGAAGAGGTGTAGCAGGGATCGGACCAAGACGCAGCGTAGTTTGTGCCCCATATATTTAATTAAGACGAATAACGTGAACACTTACAAAATACAAAAACAACAAACGTGGCAAACCGAAACAGTCCTCTCTGGTGAAACGAACACAAAGACAGGAAACAACCACCCACAAAACAAGCCACCTAAATATGGTTCCCAATCAGAGACAACACAAAACACCTGCCTCTGATTGAGAACCATATTAGGCCAAACATAGAAACAGACAAACTAGACACACAACATAGAATGCCCACCCAGCTCACGTCCTGACCAACACTAAAACAAGTAAAACACACAATAACTATGGTCAGAACGTGACAGTACCCCCCTCCTGAGGTGCGGACTCCGAACGCACCACCTAAAACTCTAGGGGAGGGTCTGGGTGGGCATCTGTCCGCGGTGGCGGCTCCGGCGCTGGACGAGGATCCCACCCCACCATTGTCTTTGTCCCCCTCCTTAGCGTCCTTTGAGTGGCGACCCTCGCCGCCGACCTTGGCCTAGGAACCTTCACAAAGGTCCCCACTAGACTGAGGAAACTCCTCCGGGCTGAGGGACAGCTCATGACAGATAGGTAGCTTAAGACAGAGAGGTAGCTTAAGACAGAGAGGTAGCTCAGGACAGAGTGGCAGCTCCGGACAGAGAGGCAGCTCCGGACAGAGAGGCAGCTCATGACTGGAGGGCAGCTCATGACTGGAGGGCAGCTCATGACTGGAGGGCAGCTCATGACTGGAAGGCAGCTCATGACTGGAGGGCAGCTCATGACTGGCGGGCAGCTCATGACTGGCGGGCAGCTCATGACTGGAGGGCAGCTCATGACTGGAGGGCAGCTCATGACTGGAGGGCAGCTCATGACTGGAAGGCAGCTCATGACTGGAGGGCAGCTCATGACTGGAGGGCAGCTCATGACTGGCGGGCTGTAGCTACGCACCTCAAGGCTAGTGCGGGGAGAAACAACAGTGCGTACAGGGCTCTGGATATGCACAGTAGGCTTGGTGCGTGGTGCCGGAACTGGTGGTACCGGGCTGGAGACACGCACCACGGGGAGAGTGCGTGGAGGAGGAACAGAGTTCTGGAGACGCACAGGAAGCCTGGTGCGTGGTGTTGGCACTGGTGGTACTGGACTGGAGCGAGGAGGTGGCACCGGATATACCGGACCGTGAAGGCTTCCTGGCTCCCTTGAGCACCGAGCCTGTCCAACCTTACCTGGTTGAATGCTCCCCGTAGCCCGACCAGTGCGGGGAGGTGGAATAACCCGCACTGGGCTGTGCTGGCGAACCGGGGACACCATGCGTAAGGCTGGTGCCATGTATACCGGCCCAAGGAGACGCACTGGAGACCAGATGCATTGAGCCGGCTTCATGGCCCCTGGCTCAATGCTCAATCTAGCCCGGCCGATACGTGGAGCTGGGATGTACCGCACCGGGCTATACACACGTACAGGAGACACCGTGCGCTCTTCCGCATAACACGGTGTCTGCCCGTACTCTCGCTCTCCACGGTAAGCCCGGGAAGTTGGCGCAGGGTCTCCTACCTGACTTCGCCACACTCCCCTTTAGCCACCCCCCCCAAGAAATGTTTGGGGTTTCTTCTCAGGCTTCCAGCCACGCTTCCGTGCTGCCTCCTCATACCACCGCTCCTCGGCTTTAGCTGCCTCCAGCTCTTCACGAGAGCGGCGATATTCTCCAATCTTAGCCCAGTGTCCCTTACCCTCCAGAATTTCCTCCCATGTCCAGGAGTCCTGTGTAATGGGCCGCTGCTGCTGCTGTCGCTGCTGCCCGTTACTACGCTGCTTGGTCCGAGTTTGGTGGGTGGTTCTGTAACGGCAGCCTTCCTCCTCTTCGTCTGAAGAGGAGGTGTAGCAGGGATCGGACCAAGACGCAGCGTAGTTTGTGCTCAACATATTTAATTAAGACGAATAACGTGAACACTTACAAAATACAAAAACAACAAACGTGGCAAACCGAAACAGTCCTCTCTGGTGAAACGAACACAAAGACAGGAAACAACCACCCACAAAACCCAACACAAAACAAGCCACCTAAATATGGTTCCCAATCAGAGACAACACAAAACACCTGCCTCTGATTGAGAACCATATTAGGCCAAACATAGAAACAGACAAACTAGACACGCAACATAGAATGCCCACCCAGCTCACGTCCTGGCCAACACTAAAACAAGTAAAACACACAAGAACTATGGTCAGAACGTGACAGTGTGTACTTTACTGTATTTATATTTGGGATGTTGCTTTTCAACAGTAAAAGTACAAAAAAACCTGGAGGGCATCTTTAAAGTATAATTTTCAGAGATGACTAATGTTACTATCTGGCCCTCATACCATCATGGCCACCTAATCATCCCCAGCTTCCAATTGGCTCATTCATCCCCCCTCAATGACCTTAAACTATTCCCCAGGTCATTGCTGTAAAATAAAATAATAAAATAATAAAAATACAATTCATGCCTTACCTTTGAAGAGCTTCTGTTGTTGGCACTCCAATATGTCCCATAAACATCACAAATGGTCCTTTTGTTCGATTAATTCCGTCAATATATATACAAAATGTCCATTTATTTGGCGCGTTTGATCCAGAAAAACACCGGTTCCAACTTGTGCAACGTGACTACAAAATATCTCAAAAGTTACCTGTAAAATGAGAATGTGTTCTCAGTCAACTTACCTGGTAAAATAACGGTTAAATAAAATTAAAAATTAAATAATGTCCCCATGATAACAAAAATAAAACATTTAATTGAAATACTGTAGAATCTGATTATTGTTATGTCTCATGGGTTTCATAACCACGTGTTTATAACAACTCAATAATGATGAGACGGAAACAGGAATTCAGTTCAACCATTTATATGAACGTGCTCATCTCAACACACATTACCCATGATGCTCTGCCTATACAACTACAGTGCAAATAGTACAACCCTAATACAAAACAATTACAATATTTTTGCGGTTAAAACCTCTCTGGGATAGGCGGGACGCTACCGTCTCACTTGGCCAAAAGCCAGTGAAAATGCAGAGCGCCAAATTCAAATAAATTACTATAAAAATCAAACTTTCATTAAATCACACATGTAAGATACCAAATTAAAGCTACACTTGTTGTGAATCCAGCCAACATGTCAGAATTCAAATAGGCTTTTCGGCGAAAGCAATAGATGCTATTATCTGAGGAGCGTACCATAGTAAACAAAGAGAGAGAAGCATATTTCAACCCTGCAGGCGCGACACATAACGCAGAAATAAAAATATAATTCATGCCTTACCTTTGACGAGCTTCTGTTGTTGGCACTCCAATATGTCCCATAAACATCACAGATGATCCTTTTGTTCGATTAATTCCGTCGATATATATCCAAAATGTCCATTTATTTGGCGCGTTTGATCCAGAAAAACACCGGTTCCAACTTGTGCAACGTGACTACAAAATATCTCAAAAGTTACCTGTAAACTTTGCCAAAACATTTCAAACTACTTTTGTAATACAACTTTAGGTATTTTTTAACGTAAATAATCGATAAAATTGAAGACGGGATGATCTGTGTTCAATACAGGAGGAAAACAAACTGTAGCTAGCTTTCTGGTCATGCGCCTCTATCTAACAGTACACTTCAAGTTACCCTCGTTCTGGATGGCCGTACTTCTTCATTACACAAAGGAAAAACCTCAACCAATTTCTAAAGACTGTTGACATCCAGTGGAAGCGGTAGGAACTGCAAGAAGGTCCCTTAGAAATCTGGATTCCCAATGAAATCTCATTGAAAAGAGAGTGACCTCAAAACAAAGAAAATCTGAAAGATTTGTCCTCGGGGTTTCATCTGCTAAATAAGTTCTGTTATACTCACAGGCATGATTCAAACAGTTTTAGAAACTTCAGAGTGTTTTCTATCCAAATCCACTAATAATCCACTAATAATATGCATATCTTATCTTCTGGAGATGAGTAGCTGGCAGTTGAATTTGGGTATGCTTTTCATCCAAACGTGAATATGCTGCCCCCTATCCTAGAGAAGTTTTAACGTCACTGATAACAGTTACTGTTTTTTTGTAATCAGTTACTCCTCAGCCCTGCCTACAGGTAGACTAGGCCTAAAATATCCCTGGGCTGTTCTCTAGGACCCCCGCTCTGTCTATAATCAATTCTCTCGGAAATCGTTTCATTGCACCAAATAAGGCGAAGGAGGAGAGATTAAATATACAAGCCAACCCTCCCCTAGGAAACCATAGGAAAATAAACAAAAGCTGTTATAGAAGTGTCGTCCCTGGATGGAAATGCTTGATAAACATAAGAGGATGCGCACTGTGGTAGGGTATTTTGAAACAGGCCCCTCTGTGCACTATTATTATGTGTAGCCTATAGATTTGATCCAAAGCGCATGGCATTTAATTAATTAATCTCACCTTTCATAACACTCATACCAGACAAAAATGTCCTGCAAGCCTTGAGTCCAGACACGTGTCAGACAATGATTTAAAAATGCACTAGATGACTGACAGGGTGGCTCTGTTTTGAAGCCATCTTGGCACTCTCCCACCGTTGTAAGTTTTTGGGGGGAGCTATAGAAATCCATTTATTAAAGTCTACATTTATTTTTGCCATGTTTATTATATTCCATATAAATCAAATCAAATGTTATTGGTCACATACACATATTTAGCAGATGTTATTGCGGGTGTAGCGAAATATACATTAATGCATACTTTTAAATTATATTATGTGAGCTAAATATATATTTTTTTAATATATAAAAACATTTTCCTTAAAGTATAATTTTTTGAAAGTTCTAATGTTACAGCCCTCACTACACAAAATGTTTAAATACATGGATTTTTTCTCTTGAAACATTTAATTAAAATACTGTAGAAATCCATTAATTCCTATGAAGGGCTGCTTCTTCTGGGGAGTGCCAATATGGCCGACCAGTGGCTTCAAAGCATCTCGCTGGCCAATACACAACATAAGCAATCCAGGGTTTATATACATCATTGATGTCATCGGTTTACGTTCGCCCCCCCCCCCCCCCCCCCCCCCATTGTGTGTAAAGTTCAGGTAACGCTATTGTGACCTCTACTGGTTTCATTAGGTCATAACACCATGGTGCACGAATTATTATGCCATTTATGTATAATACCTCTAGTATATCATCCATGATGGGTATGGAAAGTGTTTGGCTGGGGCATTTGATTAATCTGAAGAGAAATTAGTTGGAAGCTATCCACAATAAAATCGTATTACCATGCATAGACCTAGGCTGTGTTCAATAGTAATTGATCAAACAGAGTAGTCTAGAAGTTACAGAAAAAAAATCTATTCCCAAAAATATAAATTATATGCGGGAATATTGCCTAATTAGCCTATTTAAAGGTGTAGTTCACACAAATTACAAAATGACACATTGGTTTCCTTACCCTGCAAGCAGTCTATGGACAACGTATGACAGCAATCAGTGCTTTGGTTTCAGTGGAGGCTGCTGAGGAGAGGACAAACCATGTGTTTGATGTATTTGATACCATTCCACCTATTCCGCTCCAGCCATTACCACAAGCCCATCTTCTCCAGGTAAGGTGCCATATTTCCCTGGTTTCCAAATGCTAATGTTTCAGTATTTGTGGCACAAATCCCATTAAAATCATGGAACCGATATAAGCATTTTCTGTGCATCATGTACAAATCATACAAAGTATAAAAAATGTATTGTGAAGCTTATCAAAATCACTTATAGATTATTTCAACATGATGCGCAAAAAAATGCTAATAGTCCCATGACTTGAATGGGATTTGTGCCACAAATGCATTTAGAAACAATATCAGGTAAACTAAACCAAAGCATGGATTGCTGTCATACCTTGTCCATAGACTGCTTATGGAAAATAATTAGCAATTTTGTAATTTGGGTGAACTATCCCTTTAAATGCTAGGTAACTAAATAGATAGACCTCTTGTAGCCTACACCAACATTTAGAATTCTCTGTACTTCATTCTGTCAGTGACAGGGCTGTGTTTCAACCAATATTGCTTTTGGAATTAGATCTTAAAAAGGGTAACCAACATAAGGTGAATAGTACACACCAATACGTAAAATAGTACACATCAATCCAATAACAAACACGTAACATGAAACAAAACATTTACTGTAGGCTATATCCACAATTTCTCACTAATTATTTTCATCCAAAGAAAGTCACATATAAGACTGCTTGAAATACACACGTTGCTGTTTTTTTGTACATTAAATTATTACATTTAATTATTCAATTATTAAAGGGTATGTATCTATAATAGATTAAAGGGAAAATGCGAAAGGAACTAAATATGATCATACTGACAGTTCCTATCGTACTTTCCCTTTAATGTTTGTTTTTTTAGCAACATACCCTTTAATAATTTACCTGAACACACCTGAATTTCCACCCACTGAAAGTTGTTACACAATAACAATAGAAGTAGGAAAACGATGTAAGAGACATTCCATAAAATTCCCAAATTCATTGTTTGATAAGCGTTGAGGTTAGGTGAGTATTACACTTTTATGTATTTTCAGTTGTGTTTTCTAGCTTTGTATAACTAGCAGCCTTCTTGCGTGGCCCGAAAGCCCAACATTTTATCTAGTGCGCTGGTATGAGAAACTTCCGTGTTGTGATATGGAGTGCGCTTTGAAGGTCTGTGTACAACATTTATCTGGACAGTTAACACATTCAGACAACTTTATAACTCTATTTGTTTTTCAAATATTTTTTATTTAGTGGTTTTCTATTGCAAGCGTATTTTCTTCGGTAGTCATGCGTAAAGACCATAATAAGATGCATTGGGCGGAGCGTTGTTTGCAAGGGGCAGGGAGGGATTCTACTTGTCGTATCGTTCTTGGCTTACCTTACCTGTCGTGGAATAATTTCAACTTTAGAGACTATTGTTTGATTAATGGTACTAGAATGCTGTCTGGAGTTACATCTTGTCGGATTTGGGGCATCATCTCTTGCGTGGGAAGACATGTAAGACCTACAGAATGTGCACTCTGTAAATGTACTTTTCTTTGTAGGTGAAGAAGAGCTGTTTACCATCTAAGCAATAGAGCTGGTACACAAAGAAAGAAACAGACAATGTGATGTGACTTCAGTCAAAGTAAAAACACTCAATCAAGCATAGACACACTGACAGATTCACCAAGACAAACGGAAGAAGTCTGGAGAATTTGAACACCTAAAAAAAAAACTATGTCTGAGATCCTGCCGTCAAACCTGGAGCTGCTAGAAGACAGCCCCTCCAAAACCAGACGGGTGACTGCTGAACGCCAACCCCCAACATGGGGGGAAGAGGAGAAGGTGATTAAAGAATTGGGGGAAGATTTGGAAAAGAGGAGGGAAGGAGTGGTGGAGGAAGACGAAATGGTTAGTTCGGCTAAATTGGAGCCTACCACTCTGCGATGGCCGGGTGACAGGGATGTAGAGACAACTACAAAGAACAGAAGTGCATTGACTGCGAAAGAAGATAAGGGAAGGGGAAAGAGGGATGACCCTGAGGGAGAGAGGAGGAGGGTGTACTCCATGTGCACCTCTCTTCACGAAGGAGAAAGCCAGATGGAGAGTGAGAGAGGGCTGGATTTGGGAGCAGAGAGAATGAGAATGGAGGAAGAATGGATGGGGAGAGAGGTGCAGCACCCAGGGCTGTGTAAGAGAGGGGAGAAGGTGCAGGTAGAGATAGAGGTGGAAGATGGTATGAACTCTTTGCCTGAGAAGGCAGCGCAGGTCTTCAACCCATCCGTCACCATCCTACACTCCTCTAGCGCTCCGACGTCTCCCAGAGATAGGGAGGTATTCTGGGATGTGGACGCAGAGAAGAGCCTCCTCCTCATTCCCCAGGGAACCCCGCCTGATGGCTACTACCACGACTGGCCAGTGGAGCGGGGGTCCTCAAAATGTAAAGAGACGCACCAACATTTCATCTTTCTGTCTTTTGGCTTCCAACCTCTTTCTCTCATTGTCTGTCTTTCTCTTTGCTAGTTTTTCCCTTAATTCATTCAGCCACTGCGGTTCTGCTCAAATAGTTTTGCGAGTGCAAATTCATCCTTCCCCTTCTCCCATATTTGAGGTAATCTGATCTATAAGTGGTAATGTTTCTGTTAGTCTTTCTGCCCTCTGAAGTAAAAAGAAAGTCTCTCCTTTCCTCTCCCCTCCAGGTGGGTGTGACTGTACCAACAGGGATGCTCTCAAAGTGGGAGTGTCTGTGTTCACTGCAGCTCTGATTTTCCCCCTCCTAGTGTGGGGGGGCTATGTCTTCCTGCCTTTTGATGCCCCACTGCTGGACAGTGCCCCCCTCAGGCTGGTCTACACACTGCGCTGCTCTGTCTTCGCTGTGGTGCCCATCATACTGGGTGAGTGGCTCATTGGTCATTCAGCAGATGTTCTTTACCAGAATTACTCCGGTGTGAACAGCAAGGTGGGTTGAACAACAACACTAACATCACAAGCTAACACTTGTATTGTCCTCCCAGGCTGGATGGTGCTGGGTGTCTCCAGGATGCGGTTGGGGGATGTGAAGCCGCTGCGTGAATTGGAGGCCAGGGAAGTGGGTGTGCACCGGCGCTATGTGGATGACTCCGTCACCCTCTTTCTGCTCTACTTCCTGCAGCTAGCCGTAATGGCGCCCTACCTGAGCCAGGACCTGCTCAAACTGGTGCCCCTGCTCACCATCATCTTTGCCTTCGGCAGGTAAAGAGACAACAATGCAAAAAAACATGTTTATTTTATTGTCACATACACCAGAGAGATGCAGTGAAATCTATTGTCCAATTTCAGTGCCCAGTCAGTCATATCCCGATATGACATGTGATCTCAATATAAGGCCGTCTGGGCAGACTATAGAAATAACTGCATCTGTCTAATGTCCATCTCTCCTCTGTGCCAACAGGCTGATGTACTGGGTGGCAGCTGCACTGGGCAGCAGTGTTCGGGGCTTTGGCTTCGGCCTGTCCTTCCTGCCCACCGTGGCCATGCTGGGTGCCAATCTCTACTTCATCTTCACCATGGACGCTGGGGGCACCATCTTTGCCCAGGATGTGGTGCACCAACAAGACCAACCCCCAGCCTCCCGCCAGAGGTTCTGGGGATAGGAGGATGGAGGAAAGGCTGAAGGAATGGAAGGATGGGGAAGAGAGACAGGATCTGTTTTACCAACTGGTAGAATTTAACTTTCAAAGGGTTACTATGTAAACTGTAGTGGATTGTGCTAGTGTGATTTTAAACCACACTGATGATGTGTAGAATAGACTGGGCAGTGGTAGTCAGTGATAGAGCATGTACAAACAGTTATTGGTGAAAGTTTCTACGTTATAATTCATCTTCTTGCATGGCATTATACCGTCACTTTGGTGAAACAGTAGAATGCATTCTGTAGAAGATCTGCTAATCGACAGAATGTCCGTTAAGTACCATGGAATAATGTTGAAATCACAATTGTCGGCTCAATGCAGAGTTAATGAAAATAGTTTGTAGTTCCACACAGAATTGTGCCACTTGGGGAAGTGTCTACAATAACCAAACCATTGCCTTCCTCAGAAATATCTAGCTAGGCCTGCTGCAGACAAATCATTTGCTGAACTGTACTGTTTGGTTTGACAATTATCTGTACTTGAGGCATCCTGTAATCGATTGTTTTGCATTTGGTTATGAATCTGGTATTACAGGCTAATTACATTAATTGCATTGACATTTGGGACCTAATATCAGGTTTATAGAGAAAAAACTAAGACGTCCTCTAGACCTTCTAGTCAATCAATTTCCTATTGAAAATGTTCAATACAACCAAACACAAAATCATGTTCTGTGATAAGGTCATCGACTACTGAGTGGACATTTTGTCTCATAATTCCATTACTGTATTGCCTTTTAAAAGGACGTCCACACATTAGCAATGCCATGTCATTATAAGAGCTAACAAATAATTTTAAGATAATTGATTTAGTACAAAAATTGACATTGAGACCCATTTCATTATTGGAGAATGTGGATTGCATGGCTTTTTGTGCACCCAAAAATGGCAACCTTGTTATAGAAATCAAACCTGTCCAACAAGTACCTACCTGCACAGGTGGCCCAACCTCCATGCCTTCATCTCTGAAAACGAATCCTTTCACAATACAGCACAGCTCTGTAAGAGTGATTGTGAATGGAGTTGTTACTGTATTATGTATGAAATCAGATTTTTAGTGCAGGCATAGACTATAAAATGTATAACTACGCTGATTTCTTTCTACATTTCCAAGTAAACTTTAGCTAATTACAGTCTGAAACAAATTGTAGAGTCTATCATTGTCATTCTTATGATTTTCTTTAACTTTTTATATATTTTTTTAAATAATTTATACGTAACAAGTGATGTTTTTATTTGGCCTTTCATTAGTGAAGCTGACACATTTTTATTGGTATGAAAGCCTTTTAGTTGCCAATAAAAATTAGCAAGCATTTAAGGAAGATCTTTGTGCATTACAGTTGTTCTGAATGGGCACCTGTTTTTGGACTGTGTTATTGCTGTGTTGTGACCAAGTGGGAAGGTGGTATTTATCACATACGACTGGGAGAAATCCACTTGAACACCCCTCCAACTCGTAATTACTAGTGGAAAACCATAGAGATCGTTAGAGGACGCAACATTGTATCGGTCAGATTTTGGCTTCTGTGAGAGCATGCCCTGCGCCATTGAGGCCATCTCTATTTTGAAGTAGTACATTTTCTTCTACTACTACGAGTTGGTAAACAAACTGAAGGGTGCATACATGCCACCTGGGGTGTGTTTGAACAGGTATAAAGCCAAGGTTGGCAATGTACTGTCCACCTGCAGTTATGAAATGTTTGCTCACAAGTGTAATTCATTGGCTGATGACCTGGATGGAAATATACAATCTTTCCTTAACGGGTAGTAAGTCCCACCCAGTTGACTACTTCAAAATGGTGAAAATCCTAATGGCGCTGCCCATGCTAAAACTTGCTTTTGGTCACAAGAGGCCTCTATCTCTATGTGGGAAACTCGTCTATCACCCCCGATCGCAGACTTCACCCACATGCTGACCTCTGGCCTCACCTACTAAGAAAATGACCTTGATAACAGAATTTTCGGCAGTTAAATGTAACAAAACATTATTTATAAAAAAGCTATCTATTGATATGTTTTTTGATAACTATAATTTGTTTACAAGTATGATAGCTGTACTTTAATTTATGGTTGACGCAGCTTGTTGGCCATTAGCCATCCGGCATTTGTCAACGAGTTCAAGGCATGTGAATGCATCCAACTGGTATTTACAACGCTACAACTGGTAATTACTACCTTCCCACTTGGTTATGAATGGAGCATATTGCCTTGTTCAAAACAACTGGGAACTCTGAAAAATACTAGGTTAAATCATGACTTCAGGGATCTTCACGTCAGAAAGTCAGAGCTCTAAAGAGGCCCGAGTTGGAATTCCCGAGTTGGATGACCGGTTTTTTTCCGAGTTCCCAGTTGATTTGAAGACGTCATAACATCGAGCATATGAGAGAGGACTACACTTTTTGACTGAACTAACGGCTCCCATTTTTGTCGGAGGTCAAATATTGTTCACGTCCACCCACACTTCTCGTTTATTTATTGGTCTGGCCACAGGGAAGTCTGGGTTCGGAATTACAAGAAAGCAACCCCTTGCACGTCAGTTTCAAAGTAGGCCTATCTTATCTGTACCCCAGGGGTATTTACCACTAAAGTTATCGAAGTGAAGGGTCAAGACGAGTAAAACATGGCAGCTGCCCCAGCTAGAAGAAAACACGGAGCGTGTCTGCTTCGAATCAAAGAAAATTGTCCATTGTGGAAATTTAGGAAAAACAGGTGTTACGGTAAGAACATGATTGTTTTCAAGAATTGATGGATACAAATATATAGCCTAAAATTAACCCATAGACAAATTATACCACCCAGGAAGTTAGGATTGAAGTTGACACTTCATAGATCCCTGTCGGCCTTGCACTGTTTGAATTTGACAGTAAAATGTCTATTGAATTTGTTTGGTGGGCTCTATAGGCCTAAATGCTCTAGCCTGATAATACATTAGGGGTAGGCCTATTATAAATAATATTACATTTGAAAGTTTTATTTACTATAAAGGCTACACTATAAAATGTGTATATCAAGGGAGCAATTATTTTGCTAGGGAAAGATTTTTCCACATGCGAACACGATTATAATAGTGCTGAAGGAATAACAATATAGAAGATAAACATTACATCATTTGTTTACCAGTATACATTTTATGTCAACATAAACATAAACAATGGAGTAGTATGTTCTTCTATTATGATAAGACTACTGTACTCATCAAATTATGAATAATAAGTCATATTCTTCCAAATTAAGGGGTAGGCTATATTGCATTAGTTGAAATTACTGGAAATCTGACTGTGGCTTTAAAATAAGTAAATTAGTAAAATAAGTAAAAAAATAAGTCAGTGTTGTTAATTGCCAATGCTGATGCTCCTCCATTATTTGCGACAGTTTTGAGGAAGTTGGGGGCCAAAGTAGCAAGGCAACATTTAGTCCCAACTATCATGTGGTTGCTTAAGACTTGTCCATCAGGATTGGCATACCTGTTCAAAAGTACCCGCACTAGTCTACGCCTACACCTCAACACCTCCTGTCAAGTACTTCAGTTGCACTTGCTGTCAAGAGCTGGGTGCCCAGGGTGTGTGCATGTCAGCAGTGTAAAAAGGCTTCCTGCATGCTTCCTGCTCTCCTTCAGCTGGACTGATCTGACAATCATTTGAAGTACAATCGTTTATTAAGCTATCTACTGAAAATTGCTTTCACCAGTCCAGTTATTTCACATCAGTGCAGATGAAGGAAATTAGATAAGGAGAGGAAATCACTTCAGAGTATTGATACTTAGGCCTAATTGTCTTTTAACTTTTTCCATTTGGCAGATGTTACAGCCACATCTTCGGCTGGTGGTGGGGTGTGTTGGGGAGACTTCAGTAAGCACCACATTTCTGCATCCAAAACCGGACCTATCAGCACCATCTATGTAGAGCCCCTCCCTCCCTCCTATCAGTCTATTTACCGTCCCCACCAATCACAGGACCCTATTGGTAAGACCATTAAAACACTAGCATGGCCATCTTTCCAAATGTCTTGTTGAATGGTCTCCAAAGGCTAATAGTTAACTGACCTCCTTTATCAGGAGCCTTGATATGGTAGTTACTGGTTATTATTAGTATTAGAGGTTACCTCTCTCGATCTCGCTGATAATCCTATTATAAATGGGAGCAATATTTTGGGAACATTGCTCTCACCTATTTAGCTTGTCACATCAGGGATTGTTTTGTTGAAGTAAGGAAGAATGTACGCTGTTGGGAAGTGCTTCACAGAGCCATACACTGAGTATACAAAACATTAAGAACAACTGCTCTTTTCATGACAGACTGACCAGGGGCCTCATTTTATAAACCTTGTGAATGTACAAAATAGACCCCAAATCAAATAAAAAATCAAATCAAATTTGATTTGTCACGTGCGCCGAATACAACAGTGAAATGCTTACTTACAAGCCCTTAACCAACAATGCAGTTTTGAGAAAAAAGGTGTTCAGAAAGTATTTACTAAAATAAACTGAAGTAAAAAAAGAATACAAAATAAAAGGCCTATGTTACCTCGAGTATGAAATCATCACAGAGAAGGTGAGGAATTTATTATGTAATGATTATGGAAATTAAACATGCGTGTGCCAGTTTTCACACAAAAGTTGGCATTTATAAAAACTGAATTTGACATGAAAATGTGCTCACCTTCCCACAAACTTTAGATCATGCGTAAGCACAGTTTATAGTAGTTGAAGTACTGCATTGCAAGCAGGCAAGTAGATTAGTATTTTCTGCAAATGGAGGATATGAACAGGTTAAACAGGTTAATAACAAGATGCAATCATTTGCCCTTAGTGAGAAGAGAGAAATCTATTTAGTTTGTTTTTGCATTTGAAAATAATTAGAAATAGCCATTTATTTCCAAAGCTATTATTTATTTAATTTCCATGATCATTGCATAATAAATTCCTCACCTTTTCTGTGATGTTTTCATACTCATGAGGTAGCATAGGTCTACAACAAGGATACCATTCGTCCCATCTCTGGTTGAATTGGACCCACTTCATAGTAGTAAATAGATAAGCTATTTCAAGTATTTTGCTCTATGCCATCTGATCCAAAGTGCAGTTTATTAACGGTGGAACAGGTGGTTGTAGGTTACTTCTGAATACTGTACTTTCACATTTCTCGAGGAGACAATATTGCATTTATACACAATCCATATTTTCATAACCAATGCAGGATAAATGTGTCACCTTTTCTGGCCATGATGGGTTCATATTCCCGAAGTATCCATAGCCTACAACAAATTACCATGCGCATCTCTCATTTAATTGACCCTTCGCTAAGCCCCACCCCAGAAAATTTGGGCAAACATATTTAATCTCTCCCTATCCCAGTGTGCTCTCCCCACATGCTTCAAGATGGCCACCATTGCTCCTGTAACCAAGAAAGCAAAGGTAACTGAACTAAATGACTATCGCGCCCTGGTGGGACATCTGTCATCATGCTTTGAGAGACTGGTCAAGGATCATATCGCCTTGCTTACCGCCCCAATAGATCCTCAGACGATGCAATCGCCATCGCACTGCACACTGCCTTATCCCATCTGGACAAGAGGAATACCTATGCAAGAATGCTGTTCATTGACTATAGCTCAGCATTCAACACCATAGTACCCTCCAAGCTCATCACTAAGCTCAAGGCCCTGGGTCTGAACCCCGCCCTGTGCAACTGGGTCCTGGACTTCCTGACAGGCCGCCCCCAAGTGCTGAAGGTAGGAAACAACAATTCAACTTCGCTGATCCTCAACACAGGGTCCCCACAAGGGTATAGCCTCCTCCTGTACTCACTGTTCACCCATGACTGCGTGGCCACGCACGCCTCCAACTCAATCATCAAGTTCATAAAGTTTGCAGACGACACAACAGTAGTAGGCTTGATTACCAACAATGGCGAAACAGCCTACAGGGAGGAGGTGAGGGCTCTGGAAGTGTGGTGCCATGAAAATAACCTCTCACTTAACGTCAACAAAACAAAGGAGCTGATCGTGGACTTCAGGAAACGTCAGAGGGAGCATCCATCTATCCGCATTGACGGGACCACAGTGGAGAAGGTGAAAGCTTCAAGTTCCTCGGCGTACACACCACTGACAAACTGAAATGGTCCACCCACACAGACAGTGTGGTGAAGAAGGCGCAACAGGCTGAAGAAATTTGGCTTGGCACCTAAAAGGCGAGGTCATCCAGAAGGCGAGGTCAGTACAGGTGCATCAAAGCTGGGACCGAGAGATTGAAAAACAGCTTCTATCTCAAGGCCATCAGACTGTTAAATAGCCATCACTAGCACATTAGAGGCTGCTGCCTATATACAAGACTTGAAATCACTGGCCACTTTAATAATGGATCACAAGTCACTTTAATAATGTTAACATATTTTGCATTATTCATCTCATATGTATATACTGTATTCTATTCTATTCTACTGCTCATCCATATATTTATATATTCTTAATTACATTCCTTAGATTTGTGTGTATTGTTGTGAAATTGTTAGATATTACTTGTTAGATATTACTGCACTGTTGGAGCTAGAAACACAAGCATTTCGCCATGCCCGCAATAACATCATGTGTATGTGACCAATACAATTTTTTAATTTTTAATTTATGGCTTTTTTAGTTGAGCCATAGCAAATACGTGTATATACAGTGGGAAGAACAAGTATTTGATACACTGCCGATTTTGCAGGTTTTCCTACTTACAAAGCATGTAGAGGTCTGTAATTTTTATCATAGGTACACTTCAACTGCGAGAGACGGAATCTAAAAAATAAAAAAAAATCCAGAAAATCACATTGTATGATTTTTAAGTAATTGATTTGCATTTTATTGCATGACATAAGTATTTCATACATCAGAAAAGCAGAACTTAATATTTGGTACAGAAACCTTTGTTTGCAATTACAGAGATCATATGTTTCCTGTAGTTTTTGACCAGGTTTGCACACACTGCAGCAGGGATTTTGGCCCACTCCTCCATACAGACCTTCTCCAGATCCTTCAAGTTTCGGGGCTGTCGCTGGGCAATATGGACTTTCAGCTCCCTCCAAAAGATTTTCTATTGGGTTCAGGTCTGGAGACTGGCTAGGCCACTCCAGGACCTTGAGATGCTTCTTACGGAGCCACTCCTTAGTTGCCCTGGCTGTGTGTTTCGGGTCGTTGTCATGCTGGAAGACCCAGCCACGACCCATCTTCAATGCTCTTACTGAGGGAAGGAGGTTGTTGGCCAAGATCTCGCGATACATGGCCCCATCCATCCTCCCCTCAATACGGTGCAGTCGTCCTGTCCCCTTTGCAGAAAAGCATCCCCAAAGAATGATGTTTCCACCTCCATGCTTCACGGTTGGGATGGTGTTCTTGGGATTGTACTCATCCTTCTTCTTCCTCCAAACATGGCGAGTGGAGTTTAGACCAAAAAGTTCTATTTTTGTCTCATCAGACCACATGACCTTCTCCCATTCCTTCTCTGGATCATCCAGATGGTCATTGGCAAACTTCAGACGGGCCTGGACATGCGCTGGCTTGAGCAGGGGGACCTTGCGTGCCGCTGCAGGATTTTAATCCATGACGGCGTAGTGTGTTACTAATGGTTTTCTTTGAGACTGTGGTCCCAGCTCTCTTCAGATCATTGACCAGGTCCTGCCGTGTAGTTCTGGGCTGATACCTCACCTTCCTCATAATCATTGATGCCCCACGAGGTGAGATCTTGCATGGAGCCCCAGACCGAGGGTGATTGACCGTCATCTTGAACTTCTTCCATTTTGTAATAATTGCGCCAACAGTTGTTGCCTTCTCACCAAGCTGCTTGCCTATTGTCATGTAGCCCATCCCAGCCTTGTGCAGGTCTACAATTTTATCCCTGATGTCCTTACACAGCTCTCTGGTCTTGGCCATTGTGGGGAGGTTGGAGTCTGTTTGATTGAGTGTGTGGACAGGTGTCTTTTATACAGGTAACGAGTTCAAACAGGTGCAGTTAATACAGATAATGAGTGGAGAACAGGAGGGCTTCTTAAAGTTCTTAAACTAACAGGTCTGTGAGAGCCTGGAATTCTTACTGGTTGGTAGGTGGTCAAATACTTATGTCATGCAATAAAATGCAAATGAATTACTTAAAAATCATACAATGTGATTATCTGGATTTTTGTGTTAGATTCCGTCTCTCACAGTTGAAGTGTACCTATGATAAAAATTACAGACCTCTACATGCTTTGTAAGTAGGAAAACCTGCAAAATCGGCAGTGTATCAAATACTTGTTCTCCCCACTGTATATATATATTATTTGTATGGCACACGAGACTCCTGTCATCTCAGTGAACCAATCCATTGCGGAGGCTGAGACTCAAAGGCTTTGCATGGTCAATCTGACATCTGAAGTGGCCTTACAGCATTTACTGTGATGCAGCCTCTGCAGACATCAGGGCTTTCATACTTCATGCGCTTAGCAGAGCAGAGCTGTTGTCAAGGAAGTGAGTTTGTGTTTATACAGGACGTTCCGCCCCGACCTATCTTCAACCAATCATGTCAATGCAGAGCTATATGGAGCGCTACGCATTGTTACAAAATTTGAGAGGTGCACAGCGAAGTGAGGCAATACTTAGCCAATGTGATTTATAGGATATTTATTTATATAAGGATATTTTCTAATTGCAGGCTGCAATGTTTTTATTTGTTGGCTTTATGTAGGCTATTTTTACATATGGCAATAGAAGTTACCTTATAGATTTGTATCATTTTCATTTAGATTTGGATAGAATTTTGATTAACCACATGGCAATGATTTTGAGATATGAATATAAATGAAATGAAACTGTTTCACGAAAATGTGCATATGAAAACCATAACTGGCACCAGATCGGTATTAGCATTTGAGAAAGGTTGCAGACTCCTCGTGTAGCCTATTACCGGCAACTTCAGGAGAGTAATGGCAGAATCTACAAAAGCCAGGAGGATGGTCGGGCCAGGTTAAGTTTTTTTTCTTCTAGTTATCTTGATTTCTCCCTCTTGAGTCATTTGTGTCTTATTTCATCAAACAGTGCGCTTAAAGCATGAGACAAGCTCAATGCATATAGTTGATTTTATTAAAACACATAGGATGTGTCTGTATATGAAAAAATACACAATCTTTTGGGGAGACCAATCCATTGATCGAAAAGAACAGATGACTTTTGGTCTACCAAGATTATTTTTTCTCGGGGACAGCCCTAGATTCCTCAAATGCAGAGCCTGTTTTGTTACATTGTTTGTTAATTAACTCAGTCTTATTGACCACCGAATGTTGCGAAGACTAGCCAGCTAGCGAGTTAATATATATATATATTTGTTTTTATGTACTAGCTAGTCTTAGGTAGTTACCCAGTTACCCATGTTATGAATATAACTCTCATCTGCTGTCGACATCAGGAGTCGATTTGAGAGAACTATTTAGCGCCAAAAGTGGTTAGTAGCCTAACTTTGGCTGACAGTGCATTCAGCCATCCAGTGGCTAGCCTTCATTTTACCAGGTTCCTGTGATGCAATTGTTATGACAGTCCACTACAACATACCAGAGAGTTTCTTGATTAGCAAGGTGATGTGTATTAAAAACACAGTTTGAGATCATTGTGAGGGGATTTTGCCAGTGGAGGGGAATTTGCCAGCAAATTTGCCAGCAAAGGGTCAATTGGGCCTATTAGATACGCTTTTTAAAATTGTATTATTTATACCTCCTTTTTCTCCCCAATTTCGTGGTATCCAATTGTTCGTAGTTACTGTCTTGTCTCATCGCTACAACTCCCGTACTGGCTCGGGAGAGACGAAGGTCGAGAGCCATGCGTCCTCCAAAACACAACCCAACCAAGCCGCACTGCTTCTTAACACAGCGCGCATCCAACCCGGAAGCCAGCCGCACCAATGTGTCGGAGGAAGCACCATACACCTAGCGACCTGGTCAGCGTGCACTCCGCCACTGGAGTCGCTAGTGCGCGATGAGACAAGGACATCCCTAACGGCCAAACCCTCCCTAACCCGGACGACACTAGGCCAATTGTGCGTTGCCCCATGGACCTCCCCAATTGTGCGTTGCCCCATGGACCTTCCCAATTGTGCCTTCCCAATTGTGCGTTGCCCCATGGACCTCTGGGTTCGAACCCAGAGTCTCTGGTGGCACAGCTAGCACTGCGATGCAGTGCCTTAGACCACTGCGCCACCCGGGAGGCCCCCTAGTAGATACGCTTTTATTTAAAGTATTTTACGCAATGCATCAGGAAGGAAGCATGGTTTATAACATACAGGTGAACAGACTGTTGATATTTTGCATTGAAGTGTGTATGGCTACCACTGTAAGCAGACAATGTTTCAGAATTTGGGCAGTGCAGCATAAGCATAGGTTTGAGAAAAAGTCAATGCAAAACATTAGGCCCTATTAAATATAATTCACAATTTACAATTGTTGTCTTTCATAAACTTTTTGTCTGTCCGATAGACTAGGTTTACAGCATATTTCACTGCAAAAGTTTAACATTCTGCCGTCATCTACAAAGACATTTGATCCAGTTTGCTATTGCTATTTCCTTTAGAAGACTGCCAAGGGTTAATTCTAATACTTCCAAAGTATACAGAATATAAGGGCTCTATTGTCACCATGAATGGGCATTTTTCAGGCAACATTTTTTGTATAATGTTTTTGATGTACTTTTTACCCTCTTTTCTCCACAATTGGTAGTTACAGTTTTGTCCTATCGCTGCTACTCCCTTATGGACTCGGGAGAGGCGAAGGTCGGGAGCCATGCGTCCTCCGAAACACAACCCTGCCAAGCCACACGGCTTCTTGACACACTGCTCACTTAACCCGGAAGCCAGCCACACCAATGTGTCGGAGGAAACACTGTCCAACTGGCGAAATCAGCTTGCAGGCACCCGAAATCAGCTTGCAGGCACCCGAAATCAGCTTGCAGGCACCCGAAGTCAGCTTGCAGGTGCACGAAGTCAGCTCGCAGGCTCCCGGCCCGCCACAAGGAGTCACTAGAGCGCGGTGCGACAAGGAAATCCCGACCGGCCAAACCCTCCACTGACCCTGACGACGCTGGGCCAATTGTGTGCCGCCTCATGGGTCTCCCAGTCACGGCCTGCTGTGACACAGCCTGGGATCGAACCCGAGTCTGTAGTGACACCTCAAGCATTGCGATGCTGTGCCTTAGACCACTGCACCACTTGGGAGGCCTTTCAGGCAGAATTGTAATGCATGTTCACGTGCACATTTTCAGGATGGGTCTGATTTATAACAGAAAGATGCGTATGTATGGTATGGCATGCACCAAGTTTATAAATCTCTATTTTTGTACGTGCTCAGTCTTTTCAGAAATGCCACACACAGAGATATTTAGTGTGAAATTTACACAACGGTTATAAATGAGACCCCAGGTGAATCCATGTGAAAGCCATGATCCCTTAAATCCACTTCAATTAGTGTAGATGAAGAGGAGACAGGTTAAAACAATATTTTTATGCCTTGAGACATGGATTGTGTATGTGTGCTATTCAGAGGGTGAATGGGCAAGACAACAGATTTAAGTGCCTTTGAATGGGGTATGGTAGTATGTGTCAGGCGCACCGGTTTGTGTCAACAACTGCAACACTGCTGGGTTTTTCACGCTCAACAGTTTCCCATGTGTATCAAGAATAGTCCAGTACCCAAAGGACATCCAGCCAACTTGACACATCTTTTGGAAGCATTGAAGCGGGCATGGCCCACATCCCTGCGGATCGCTTTCGACACCTTATGGAGTCCAAGGAAGGTGTTTCTAATGTTTGGTATGCTCAGTTTATACTTTGTACTTCTCACATCACTGATCACGTCCCTTTTTCTGGCCCTCCGCTGAGAGCAGCCGTGGATATGGAGGTGGTTCGACCCCAAGCTCCTATTACGGGGGTCATGAATCTCCCCCCATCCTCTGTACTGGCTCCAGGGCCTCTGGTTCCCAACCTCCAGCCTGCCTGCCAGCACAGACGCCTCCCCTCCGCAGCATCCAGTGAGGCCAGCATGGGTGAGTCAACACACTTAACAGCGGGTGCCGTCTGTTGAGTTTTTTTCCCCTTAATTAAACGGTGTCAGACACAGGTGCGTAGGTTTTAAAAAGTCATATCATGCTCAAAAAGCTAAATCAAAGGATAAATACTCACACACTGTTGAAGAGTTTGAAAAATTTAACAGATGCTAATACCTTCATTGATTTGTAATGATGAGTAACGTGCTGATTTTCTCTCCAGAGCTGGACAGCGGTATCGACCCAGAGACTGGAGAGAGAGCCCAGAGATGACAACACCACTCTTCCGCTGTTTCTACTGGCCTGATCCTGGAGATCTGGGTCAGATATATTCAGTGTTGCAGATATAATTCATGTCTAGAACAGGTCAAGTGTTTTCTCATCTCCTTTACATTGGTAGGTGAACAAGCTTTAAAAAGTATCCATCAAGGAATATGAGGGGACGTTTTTTTATTAGGGTGTATTGAGGCTTTTGGTACGCTGCCATATGCTTCTGTACAGGGCAGGGAAAGGCACACCTTGAAATGGCATTTCATTGCTCCCTTTTCTCATATTCTGAGCCACTGGCCAGATGAGTCAACAAAGAAGACTCCCTTCATATTGCTTTGAATGGTCCTCTCAGGTCAGCGTATAGAGACGAAGCCCAGGAATCCATGCACTTGTACGGTCTGTTGACACGTACAGTACCAGTCAAAAGTTTGGACACACCTACTAATTCAAGGGTTTTACTATTTTTTACATTGTAGAATAATAGTGAAGACAACTATGACATAACACATCAAATAATGTAGTACCAAAAGTGTTTTTAACAAATCAAAATATCTTCACCCGTTGCCTTGACAGCTTTTCCAACAGTCTTGAAGGAGTTCCCACATACGCTGAGCACTTGCTGGCTGCTTTTCCTTCACTCTGCGGTCCAACTCATCCCAAACCATCTCAATTGGGTTGAGGTCAGGTGATTGTGGAGGCCAGGTCATATGATGCACTTCATCACTCTCCTTCTTGGTCAAATGGCCCTTACACAGCTGGAGGTGTGTTGTTGGGTCATTGTCCTGTTGAAAAACAAATGATAGTCCCAAACCAGATGGGATGGCGTATCACTGCAGTATTAGGTGATAGCCATGCTGGTTAAGTGGGCCTTGAATTCGAAATAATCACTGAGTGTCACCAGCAAAGCACCCCAACACCACCTCCTCCAAGCTTCACGGTGGGAACCACACATGCAGATCCATTCACCTACACTGTCTCACAAAGATACGGCAGTTGGAACCAAAAATCTCACATTTGGACTCATCTGACCAAAGGACATATTTCCACCAGTCTAATGTCCATTGCTCATGTTTCTTGGCCCAAGCCAGTCTTTAATTGTCCTTTAGTGGTTTCTTTGCAGCAATTCGACCATGAAGGCCCAATTCACACAGTCTCCTCTGAACAGTTGATGTTGAGATGTGTCTGTTACTTGAACTCTGAAGCATTTATTTGGGCTGTAATTTCTGAGGCTGGTAACTCTAATGAACTTATCCTTTGCAGCAGAGGTAACTCTGGGTCTTCCTTTCCTGTGACGGTCCTCATGAGAGCCAGTTTTATCATAGGGCTTGGTTTTTGCTACTGCACTTGAAACTTTCAAAGTTCTTGAAATTTACCATATTGACTGACCTTCATGGAAAAGTAATGGACTGTCATTTCTCTTTGCTTATTTGAGTGGTTCTTGCCATAATATGGACTTGGCCTTTAACCAAATAGGGCTAGCTTCCTTATGACCACCCCTACCTAGTCACAACTGATTGGCTCAAACACATTGAAAGAAATTCCATAAAAATGTTAAAATAAGAAACACTTAAAGCAAACCTGTTAATTTAAATTAATTCTATGGGACTACCTCATGAGGCTGGTTGAGAGAATGCCGAGTGTGCAAAGCTGTCAAGGCAAAGGGTGACGATATTTTGATTTGTGGTACTACATGATTCATAGTTGTCTTCACTATTATTCTACAATGAAATAAAGAAAAACCCTGCAATGAGTAGGTGTCCAAACCTTTGACTGGTACTGTATTTTTGTTAAGTTAAACAGTAAAAAAAGTTGACCTATTGCAGGGTTTTATGACTTCCTTAAAGGCCTATTCAACACAGTCAGGGATGGGAGTTATGGCCCAGATAAAAATAGAACCTTTTGACATAACCAGAAGTCATATTTTATTATCTGTACTCAGATCTTGTTTTTCAATATGATGTGGTGAAATGCAATGTTTTTTTCCCATGCATTTAACTTTAATAAAGCTGAAGAGGATATTTTATGGCGGTTGCCCGTTGAGAAACCTAACCTTAAAAAGGCTCAAAAAATTTGAACCTGTTTTCACTTTAACTGGGTACTACAGTGCTATAAACAATACTCATGATAGATACTTATTTAATCTGCCATGACAAGAGACAATGAACTGAGTGAGTCAGACAGCATTCGATTAGAATTTTATAGCAAATCAAAAACACATGGCTACGGCGTACGCTTGACTATTGAGACACATACATGGTTGACAATCCAGGCCAAACAATGTTTTTTGGAAAATAGCATCCCAAAAGAGAACAGTAGGCTGTTCTACACTACCACAGTCTGTTTGCCCACTGGTCTACCAACCCATTCCTTTCCTCCCCCCCATCTTCACTCAGCTCCCTGTCCTCCTCCTCCTCCAGCCTGGTCATCACCTTTCTTCTTGATTCCAGACACAATGTCATCAATGCGGAGCAGCAAGATGGCCGTCTGAAAGGCAAGAAGAGACCAAAATTACATTAGTGGGGTTCACTGAAACCTTTGACTGTTTATTCAAATCATAAAACAAAAATAGACTAAATGTGCTCTTGAGTTTCATTGTATTCACTTTAATGTGAAGGAGATAAGGCACTGGGAAGCACTCATCCTTTAGAGTAGTAGAAGTGAAAATGTTCTTGCATGGTGTCTGACTGCATTCACTACAGACAAAGTAACACAGAATTCATCCATGCCTTTTACAATATTTTTTTAAACATTCAAACATTTGTTGAAAGTGATATTCTTGTCAAATATATCTGCAACAGCAGCCCATTGGCCCCTCTTACCTCCACAGCAGTCTTGTAAGTCTGGGCCTTCACAGCCAGCGGCTCACAGATGCCAAGCTCCATCATGTCTGCCAAGGTGCCAGTCTCTCCGTTCACACCCCATGATGCACAGGCCTCCAGGGTGTGCTTGGCCTACAGAGGGGGGTAAGATTAATAAAACAATTCTGCTGTGCCCAACAAAATGACAAAGGTGCATATTTTAGAGTAACCACACGTACCCTGAGAGAGGTGAGCACGCGGATGGTGGAGGCTCCACAGTTTTGGATGAGTGTACGGGGGATAACCTCCAGGGCCTGGGCCACGGCACGGTAGGGCCACTGCTCCACCCCGGTCAGGGTCTTGGAACGCTCCATCAGCCTCTTGGACACAGCCATCTCCACCGCCCCTCCTCCAGGGAGTAGAGATGGGTCCAGTAGCACGTTACGACACACCTGCATGGCATCCTGCAAGTTACGCTCCACCTCCTGAGGGACAGAGAAACACATTATCAACACTTTGTTTGGATCCACAATGAAGCATTGAGAGTGAGAGCATACCATGAGGATCATTCATCCCGTCTGGTTATGGTCTGCCTGAAAATGAGCTGCTTCTGCCGTAACGGAGACATCTTGCCATATTCTTTGTGCATGAGGGGTAACTTGTTACGTACAGCCAATATCTCTTTGCTGGCTCCTCTCAGCAGGATGGTGCAGGCTTTGGGGTCTTTGCACTCTGTGACGAAGGTGAAGTACTCGTCTCCAATCTTCTTGATCTCAAACAGGCCGGCGCCGGTTCCCACGTCCTCCTCACGCAGCTCGTCTGTACGGCTGGCGATGCGAGCCCCACATGCCCTGAGAAAGAGGATAATGATATCAGCGTTAATAGTCAGTTAACAGACAATTTAAAAGGATTAATAGTCATCACATCTTCAGAATACTTTGTGGAATGGACCTTACCTTGAAATGCGGTTGTTGTCAGTCTTTCTGACACGGCGGATGGCTGTGATGTTGGCCTTCATCAGATAGTGCTGTGCCAGGTCTGGGGAGATGAGTGGAGAGATTAGTTTCTCTGGTCAGTGCAGGGGGAGCTTTGGAGGATTAAGAGCAGTTTCTAGAGAATTTTACATAGTGTGTGCTTAGTACCTGAGATGCCCTTCTCAGTGAAGATGAGGTCTGGCTTGAGGCGGATGATGTCTTCACAAATCGTCTGGATATACTCTTCCTCCATCTGAAGGATCCTGGAAAAGTCTTCCTCACGTGTGATCTCAATGTCAGTCTGCATAGGAACACAACATTTATTGGCTAGTACCTGCTACTGTTATGCTTATACTGCATATGTGTGCTGGTAATGCATTTGTGCGCATGTGTGGATGACTGTACACGCGTTTTCAATACCTGGCTCTCGCCCTTCTTGTACTCCAGGGAGCAGTCCAGCAGGATGATGCGGGGGTTCTTGATCATTCTGCGCATGCGGGGGTGAGTGACGTCCTTGTTGACCATCACGCCTTTTAGCACACATGAGTCCTCAATGAAGCCACCAGGCACCTATAACCATGGCAAAACCACGAGGAATCAACCAACCTGGTGTGTCATTTTCCCAATGACCACACCTTTGTCACTGATGTCAATCTTGTAACTGCAAGACATTTAACGCATACACGCAAACGTTAAAGCTTACCTTCTCCACTTTGGCGTACAGCTTAATGTTGATTTCCTTGCGTCCGTGCTCCTCCAACTCCACAGTGCGCACAGCATCCAGGGCAATATTACACGCCATGGTAGACCAACGGCTCAAGGCCTTGGTGCAGATGGCAGAGTTGATGATCTTCAGCATCTGTGCCCTGTCATTCACATCCACCGGGGTGCTGGGAGGGAACAAAGACAGTCGGTCAATAGAACGGAGTGTAAAAGTTTGCGAGGGAGAATTGAGTGTGTAGGTGAATGCAATCTATACCTGATGTCTTTGAGCATGTCGAGCATGTCGTCCAGGGCGTGTCTGTAGGCACTAATGATGACTGTAGGGTGCATCTGCTGCTCCAGGAACTGCTCTGCTACAGACAGCATCTCTCCAGCTAGAGCCAGACCAAAGATTGAAAAGGAATGTTAACCAAGAGCTGTTTTAAAATGTGCACACTCAGTACAATAGCTTAGAGGACGATTGATGATGCATAAGAATCAACATGGCCCTCTCAGAGTAGGAGTGCCACAACATCCAATCCTAAATAGCCTGAAGCTCAAAAGACAACATTCATAATGTTGAAGAAGTTGACTGGATCTCAGTCATTTCCATGTCAATGGAGTGAAATGAAATACTTCCACTACCAGGCGACTTACCAAGGATGATGACTGACGTGGTGCCGTCTCCCACCTCCTCATCCTGGGTGCGGCTGATCTCAATCATGGACTTGGCTGCCGGGTGCTGCACTTGGATCTGTGTTTGTTTACAGGAAAGGTAACTTGAACAGACCTGAATTTGTTTACATTCACCATCTTCCAAAGCAGTGCAAGTGTGCTGATGGGAAATGTAGTGCAGAAACCTCACCTCTCGGAGGATGGCGTTGCCATCGTTGGTCATGACAATGCCACCCATGGGGTCTAGCAGCATCTGTTAATAGATGGGGAACGGTTAAGACAGTTCTATTTTGGCATCACTTTAGGATTTAAGTATCTAAGGGCCAGGAATTGTGTCTTGGTACAAACCTTCATCATGGCTCTTGGTCCCAGGCATGTTCTGATGACATCTGCTATTGCCTGTAAAATTAGACTTCGTAAGGCTGCAGGAATTTCTCATGTTTAAACAAAAGTCAGAAAGAAAATTATGTGGTAATGGGAAGTCGGAGAGGTGTGTCATCTTTACCTTTGCTGCACCGATGTTCCCTTTCTGAACCTTGCGTCCAGACTCTCTTTTCATATTCTGGCCTGAAGAGAGAAGATAATTGAGGTAGTGACAGAGGGTCTCTTAACTTGGCCGACGCTCAAAATGACTGACCATGATGCTGCGGTTTGTACAGTGTATTTGGCAACGTGACTGACAAATTGTAGGCCAATAAGTGTATAGTTAATAGTATTTTTCTGAACTTACATTTGCAAGATTGTCTGCACCATCGTTAGCTACCGTTTTGCCACTGCCCCGAACCAGATACTGAGCCCATCCCCAAAAACGAGGAGACACCAGAGAAATAGCTCACCTTAAATCTAGCTAGTAAGGCAGATAGCAAACTAGCATCCATTAAAAATTACCATTACCAAATAGAACGCTAGCAGAACAGCATCCCTATTTATTCCCCAAATTGGATAAAAGTTTATTGTTGATTGTTCCGCTAACTACGCAGCATGACTATCACAACTCCGAGACATCACCGGCTAGCTAGGCCCGAACCCGGGGCATCACATCGCATGAATGAAAAAGCTCACAAATGTAGCAAAATACACTTAAAACACTTCTGTAATTTAAATAATTGATAAATGTTGTAACTTTTTTTTAAATCACTCACTCAACACGACGATTGGTCTTCCCATCATTTTGGCAGCGTGCGTTGATCAACCGGCTACCAAGTTCTCAAACGCAGCAAAAGGAAAGGCTTGTTTGTGGCTGGGCAAAAAATGACCAATTAAGGACGAGGAAATTTTGATGAACAGCCGTACAACCCAATCTGCGTGACTACGAAAGAGGAAGTCGCCAGTGGGCGCTATCTTCAAGTTAATATTGTTTTCCTCGTATGATTACCCTATCAAATCAAATGTCGCAGTACATATATATAGAAACCCAATAAATTAATAGCTCTGTGGTATCAATTATGTGCATGAAGTCTTAAAGCTACCTGTATCTTCAAACGTTTAACTACATTTACTAGCCTGACCATTTGGTGCTCTTAACGGAACTGTGGGCAGTGCATAATTCCGTATAACCTTCATCACTGTTACACGCGCATGTATTGCATTTTGGGATATGTAGTCCAGAAAGAAACAAGCCCATTCTGTGACGTCTTTGTTATTTATCAAATAATACACATGCATTGGACATTGCCCGATCTTCAAGTTGATAACTCTCTTTTCATGTAAGAAACCTCAAATTATTTCAGTAGTTACACAAATAAAAAGCTAAATGAGATGTAACAGTCAAATTTGATGTAAAACATTAATCTCAGAAGAGGGGCTAGCTGATAGAATGTATAGTTACATGAAAAATAAATAATACCAATAAATATCACTGTAATTTGATAACAAATAAACAGATGTCTAATAAAACGTACTAACATGTGGATTATGTGATATATTGTGTATGTAACACAAAACAAAAGAGTGATGGAGTGTATTATAGTAAGTAAAAATCAAATGGAGTTCAATGTGATAAATTCAGTACAATGAGGGGACATTTCAAACTTTAAGGTTGCCGCTCCTCAAGAAGAGCAGGTGAGATGCTTGACATAAAAGTCAAACTGAAATCTAAGCCTGTCCATAGTGCTTCAGTAGTCTTCACCCTATTTTCACACAAAAATGGATAAGTGTCTGCTAAATCAGTTTCCCAAACTCGGTCCCTTTTACCCCCCTTTTCTCCCTCATCGCGGCAACTCCCCAACGGGCTCAGGAGGCGAAGGTTGAATCATGCATCCTCCGAAGCACGCTTCTTAACACCCGCTTGCTTAACCCGGAAGCCAGCCGCACCATTGTGTCGGAGGAAACACCGTTCAACTGACAACCGAGATCAGCCTGCAGGCACCCGGCCAGCCACAAGGAGTCGCTAGAGCGCGTTGAGCCAAGTAAAGCCCCCCGGCCAAACCCTCCCATAACCCGGACGACGCTGGGACAATTGGGCGCCGCCCTATGGGACTCCCGATAACGGCCGTTTGTGATACAGCCCGGGATCGAACCCGGGTCTGTAGTGACGCCTCAGTGCCTTAGACCGCTGCGCCATTCGGGAGGCCCCTGGATCAGTATTTGATTCAATTTTTACTTATTTGCTTAGCAGACACTTTTTTCTTTGTACCTGTAAGCAACTTCGCAAACACTGTTGCACATAATTCTTCATTTTCTACATTTATCAGTAGTCTGACTGAGGTACCTTACTCAGAGTCAAGGATGCTACACTAGATGCCTTTCTTGGGAATATTAAATCGCAACCATCAAATTACCAGTTTAATGGCAAAGCCAATCTGCACATGTACTTGCAGATGCTCCATCCTCTCACATTGAGAACATTACTCTTTTGAAGTTCCAAGAAAAAACTGCTGATTGTTTAATTTAGAAGTCCTCTATGTTATTAGTATTCAGTGTTGCTGGTAAGGTAGGAGATCTTCTGGTCTGAAACTGTGGGCTGCAATGGGTGGCTCCTTTTTCTCCCTCATAGTTCATTTCATTTCTTTCTTTCTCTCAATTGCGCTCTCACAAGTCTTCTCTGGCAGTGCCCAGGACAAGGGGATGTGTGGCCTCCTCCTTCAGATAGCGGAGGAAATCATTCACCTCACGGCCACCCTATTGACAGATACGGATGGTTAAAAGCGTGAAGGAATGTATCAGAATATTGATTACAGAGCATTACGTGTTATTTAATCCATGTCCTTTGGAGGAGGAAAAGTGGTGTTGTAGTCTAACCTCGTATTTCCGAGGCTGGTCCTTCTGTCCTGCTGGGACGAAGAAAATAGTGGGGAAACTGGGAAGAACAACAACAGATGAGATTAAAATAGCAGATTACAGAGTAGTAGACATAGACAATAGACAAAAATCAAACTACATAAGAAGTAGAGGCTCACCCCTGGACATCGTAGGATGGAGGAACGTCGTTAGCAGTGGCATCCATCTTTGCTATAACAATGTGGGTGTCGGCAGACAACTGTAATGAAGAATAAAAAAATAATGAGCATCTGGATGATGGTTTGTAACTTTCAAAACCAGCTAAGCAACACTTGCAGATGTGAACCTCACCTGTTCCCCAAGCTCTGTGTATTTTGGCTCCAGGCTTTTGCAGTGTCCACACCAGGGTGCATAAAACTCCACCAGTACGTCCTTGGAAGGGTTGTTCACTATCTCCTCAAAGTTGTCCGCCACCACCACCTGCAGAGGCAAAAGGGTTTTGTTTAAATGTCTTCCTAACATTTTTGAAAGCGACAAACGTTTGTTGGTTCTATTCCGCACACCTTGACTGGGCCGTCGTTGTTTTCGGGAGCAGCCTCTGACTTGACCTGCCTCTTCAGTTTACCAGCAAAGTAGTCCTCCAAGAACCTCTCCAGGGATTTCCCGTCCCGTCTGCAACGGACGGACAGATGAGCAGTGTGAAAGCTGGCTAGACTGCATAAGGGTCTGTGATGGTCATGTGTTATTGTAACTCACGTGAACTCCTCCTGCATGCTGTACTTGTGGCCCTCCCTGTTCCTGATGGTGATGAGAGGCAGCTCTCCCCCGTCGGACGGCCCCAGGCCAAACTCCTCCTCCAGCTCTTCCTGGAACTCAGCCCTGTTGGCCACAGCGTAACTCAGCCCCTGAGACTGGAACTGAGTGGCCACTTTCATCACCCTAGGGAGAGAGAAGGGGTAGTGAAAGAGTGATGGAGAGAGAAAAAGAGTGAGGAAGGTATCAGGTAAGAGCAGTTTTTTCCCCCGTGCTGTGGCCCTCACCATCAGGTTCATAGGGACTATGTGACTTTGCACCATGCCATCATCATTCTGTAAAACCTAAAACTATACTGCAATTGCACTTTGTACACCTCTGCACAACACTACATATACACGTCACGGTAGCATCCCTCCCTGTGCATAGATTGACAAATTCCTACTGTAAATTGTATATCCTTACTGTAAATCAGCATATAATGTAGAGTTCTTTGCTTACTTATTTATATTGTATGTAGACTTTGTGCAAATTCCTCTATCTGTATATTGTCTATAGATGGCAGCACCATTTCACTGAGTCAAATTCCAGGTATGTGTAAATGTAATTGGCGAATAAAGGTGATTCTGAAAGGAGAGCAGCTCTCACCTGTTCCTCCAGTAGTTGGTGCCCTTGATGTTGCGGAGGTAATCCACGTCGTAGTAGGCCACCAGCAAGTCCCGTCCCCTCATGTTCTCTCTGTTCTCAGCAGTCAGATGGGGGCACAGCCCAAACACATTATCTCTGATGAATTGACGGAGAGAGGCGGTCGAGACAGCCTCATCAGACTTGACCAAGCTGTCCTCAAACTTGCTGTTGAGTCGTGGGGGCCGAAAGAGCACCACCGTGCTGGTTAAGAGAGACACGAGGATTGTGACATCATTATAAGGTACTACTACTTGGCAATAATCTATGATGTCATATCCAACTAATGTGCCCTCATAGTCTAGTGACCAGAGGGCAGAAGGTTCAGAACCCAGGTGGGATTATATGTAAGGGGAGCTACAGCACATACTCTGATTCCACACCGTGTTTGAGGCCCAGGCTCAGGTCTGCAGTGTGGGCGAAGCGGTGGCTGTCTCTCATGGCACTAGATGCCTTCAGAAACTCAGCCATCTGAGAGCTGTCAGCACCTGAGAAAAAACCTGACAGCAGGGAGGGAGAATATAAGTCACTCAAATAGTTCACAAAAAATATAAATTTTTTAAAAAACAAAAAAATGTATGCAATTGCTTTATTTCAATAGACTAAAGGATCTATACTTGGCTGTGATTAATAAAGTGAACTCACCAACTACACTGGCTTCAAAATTGTTGACGAATGCATCCAGGTCTCTCTCATTGTGCAGAGGAACGGAACTGGGACCTGCCTGTTTTTTCATGTAGCTCACAATGCCATCTATGGGAACATGGGACAACATTAGATGAGTCATGCATACACTAAAACACAAAACAGAACAGCAATGATTTTAAAGTAGCCACCTGCACTCCTGGGTCCATCATAAGCAGCAAAGTCCTCTCCATTGCGGAAGATTTTGAGTGTAGGGTACCCATTGACCCCAAAACGTCCACACGTCTCAGAGTTCACTGTGCAGTCTACCTGGGGGGAATTACAGAAACCATTTATCAATATACCGTTAAATAGCAGTGCATTCAGAGTGGTGGTATGCAGAAGCAGCCCTGATGTTAAAGTTACTGTGGGAACTGATCTCAATTCACCAACAAAAATATAAGAGAAGTGACACAGCTATCATGTACAGTTGACCCCCACATTTTAAAGCAATACCAATCCTGTGGAACAAAAACTGTTGAAAAAAGTGTAAAGTTACACATTTTGAACAAATGGATTGTAACTAATCTGAATGCAAGGAAATACAATGCATCCTTTGGGGTATGTGTGTTGACAAACTAGTATACTCACTTTAGCTAAAGACACTGTCCCTTTTAGTTTTGTTGCTGCAGTTTCATATTCTGGGGCTAGTTGCTGGCAGTGACCACACCTGAAAGAGAGATGAGATGAAGGGAGGCGCCATACAAAGAAAAGGAAGAGAATAATAAAATGTCACATGGGAAAAATGCTAGAGGCAATAGTGTGACAGCTGAGATATCAGGTGGCTCAGAAAAATGTATAAGAGAGACCTAGCCTAGTCATAATCCACTACTCAAATATGTCAGAGCAGAATGCACTGACTCAAATCATGACTCCAATTATAGCCAACTATATCCAATTATAGCTAACGTGATTTAGTGTCAGTTCACTCTCAGAAGTGAACTGGTAGTGTAATAGCTAACACGATATATCTAGCTATAATTAGTATGCACTGTTTATGGCGAAAATAATAATCTAACACTGTTAGTTTGAGTTGAGCAGACACAGAGTCAAGATAGCGAGCTAGAGAGTAAGACAGTTTTATCGGCTAACGTTAGCTGCAGTTCTAAATGCAAATAGTTAATCTACAACAGTGTGCGGTATAATAGATATTAAAATCAGGAATTTATTTATATTTACTATACATGTTTAGATGGCTGTCGTTTCTTGCATGCTAATGAATTAGCTAAAAAGCTAGCTATAACACTGCTTACCAAGGCGCGAAGAACTCTACCAGCACAGTCTCGTACTCTGCTACCGTATAATCGAAATCAGAATCCCCGAGCTCGAGCACGTCGCTGGCGGCTACAAAGACGTTCTGCTGAGCCAACGCAAAAAGCAAGAACATGCGAAATGGACCCAAGGTACCCATCTCAGCAGAATTAAGTGCTCCCAATAGCGATATACTGTAGCTGATATCCTCTGCTTTTCACTACCTCTCACTGCCGGGTGGGAGTGAGTATAGTAGAGCTGTGACGTGACCAAGAACATCTGTGTGGGTCTAGTAGACGTCTAGATGTGCGCCTTGGAGATTGAACTCTTACAACATTTCTCATAAACGAAAGGAATTCATCAAAAAGGCAAACGGATAAATTACGTTAATTTGGTATAAAATATATAACTCTTGTACAGGTATTATTACCGTTCATATTTCCAATATTGTGCCATAAATGCACAACTCAGGGAATTGGAGAGAAAAAAGTAAACAAAACATGTACATTCCTGGACTAAACCCCAATTGTCTATTTATAGTATTTATACAACTTTTGCCACACTAAGAGACTATGTTCCCTAGTCCCTCAGTAGTGCATTTGAGTGATAACTAAGACAAAGGGTGTATTTATTTCAATAAATTAGTGATGTACAGTTACACAGTGCTCACTGTTTAAAATTGGTTATGGTAAACTTGAAAAGCTGTCATCTTTCGAGCTGCTGGTGTTGCTTCAGCTCAGTGAAGGCACAGGTGATTCTGATATGAGTTTATTAAGAGTGGTCATAAGCCCTCAACGTTGCGTCCAGATTTCACCAGCCTTGAACTGGTTTCTGGAATAGTTTATATGTGGTATGAATACTGTATACTGCAGTCACAAGTATCCTCTCTGCTCCTCTCCTTTGAAGTGTCTTGGTTCTGTCCTTTTTGGGTTGGTTCTGTCCAGTTCAGTCCTGCTCCTTGTCTGTGACTGTCTGCTGTTCAGTGGTCATAGTTTCGTCCTCTAAATTGAACTGGCAGGCAGCGGTGCGGAACAGGTGTATCAGGTCCCGAAACCACCGAGACACCTGGACAGGAGAGAGGTAAAGCAGTCAGTAGACTAGGGTTCATTTCACAAGCCAAGACTTTTCAACAAGTGCATTACTGTTGGATCTTTTATAGTTTGGTTACAAAAAACAACCTTCACCTCATTGAGTGTCTTATTGCCAAGTTGGGTGGAAATTGCCTGGAAAGTACTCTGATTGGCACCTTGCTGCTGACAGGTGGTTAGAATGACATGGTCAGCCTCCCTGTAGCCCAAAGAGGATTATCACTCCTTAAAACCCGTTACGGCTAGACGTTCCGTTAGTGGAACAACATCCAGTGAAATTGCAGAGCGCGAAATTCAAATTAAATTATTAAAAATATTTAACTTTCATAAAATCACAAGTGCAATACACCAAATTAAAGCTTAACTTCTTGTTAATCCAGCCACCGTGTCAGATTTAAAAAAGGCTTTACAGCAAAAGCAAACCATGCGATTATCTGAGGACAGCACCCCATCATACAAACACATGACAATCATATTTCAACCCGCCAGGCGCGACACAAAACCCAGAAATAACGATATAATTCATGCCTTACCTTTGAAGATCTTCTGTTGGCACTCAAATGTCCCATAAACATCACAAATGGTCCTTTTGTTCGATAAATTCCGTCGTTATATCCCCAAAATGTCAATTTATTTGGTGCATTTGATTAAAAAAAACACTGGTTCCAACTCGCCCAACATGACTACAAATTATCTAAAACGTTACCTGTAAACTTGGTCCAAACATTTCAAACAACTTTCCTAGTCCAACTTTAGGTATTTTAAAACGTAAATAATCTACGTTATAGCGGATCAAATGAAAGTGGAGCGAGCCCCAGGTCACGTGCCCCAAACAAAACAGTACACTAGGCTCGACACCCAGAAAGGAAAGGGCTACTTCTTCATTACTCAAAAGAAAAACATCAACCAATTTCTAAAGACTGTTGACATCCAGTGGAAGCCATAGGAACTGCAACCAGATGCCTCAGAAATCTAGATTCCCATAGAAAACAAATTGAAAACAGTCACCTCAACAACAAAAAATCCTGGACGGTTTGTCCTCAGGGTTTCGCCTGCCAATAAGTTATGTTATACTCACAGACATATTTTTAACAGTTTTAGAAACTTTCGAGTGTTTTCTATCCAAATCTACCAATTATATGCATATCCTAGCTTCTGGGCCTGAGTAGAAGGCAGTTTACCTTGGGAACGCTTTTCATCCGGATGTGAAAATAGTGCCCCCTAGCCCGAAGAGGTTTTAAAACATTAAAACAAAGACCAAACATTTTCAGGCTGGTCTCTCTCACCTTGTCCAGAGTATGACCTTCTCCCCACTGGCAGTGAGGGAGATGTTTTTGGCACACACATGGGGGATCAGAAGAGGGGTTGGGACAAGGCTGCAGGGGGGGGTCAGGGGGTTCTCTATCTCCCCGCTAAAGGATGTTGGGGGGCCATCAGACACCCCCGAGCATTCTCCTCCCTTACTCCTCTTTGGCGAGGGGCTGTGTTCTCTCCCCCATCCTTATCCTCCTCATCCTCAATTTTGTCATCCTTCTCCTCAGGGACGGAGAGTGAGCATTCCTCAGGACCCTCCCATGAAGGAGCTCCTTGCTCTTCTGAAAAGCATAATGGTTGTTTATCTGCAACGTGTAAAAGAGTTTAAAGGGGGGCTGAACTCCCTGATTTGGCTCTAATATTTTTGGCTTATTCAGAAATGCAGCAGCCATGACTGAAGCCAAACGAGAGTTGTCCAACCGGCCTTCAACACCACAGACCACTTGTATGGCGCTGTGTAGGCGAGCGGTTTGCTGACCAGAGTGCCCTATGGTGGCTGTGGGTTATGGTATGGGCAGGCATAAGCTACGGACAACGATTGCATTTTGTCGATGGCAATTTGAATGCACAGAGATACTGTGACGAGATCCTGAGGTCCATTGTGTTATTTATCCGCCGCCATCACCTCAAGTTTCAACATGATAATTCACAGTCCCATGTTGCAAGGATCTGTACAGAATTCCTGGCAGCTGAAAATGTTCAATTTCTTCCATGGCCTGCATACTCACCAGACATGTCACCCATTGAGCATATGTGGGATGCTCTGGATCGACATGTACAACAGCTTGTTCCAGTTCCTGACAATATCCAGCAACTTCACACAGCCATTGAAGAATGGGACAACATTCCACAGGCCACAATCAACAGCCTGAACAACTCTATGTGAAGGAGATGTGTGGCGCTGCATGAGGCAAATGGGGGTCACACCAGATACTGACTTGTTTTCTGATCCACACCCCTACTTTTTTTTTTAAAGGTATCTATGACCAACAGATGCATATCTGTATTCCCAGTCATGTGAAATCCATAAAATAGGGCCCAATAATGTTTCTTCATTTGACTGATTTCCTTATGAACTGTAACTCAGTAAAATCTTTGAAATTGTTGCATGTTGCGTTTATATTTTTGTTCAGTATAGATAACTTGACCAGGTCTTGTGTCTTGAAGTCGTCTAGGCTAGCCAACTTATTTAGCTATTTAACTTCAGCCAGCTGGTGTGCAACCGTGGCAAAATTGGTTTGACATTGATTAGCCTCTCTGGGGCTAGTTAGGGACAGTCAATGAATTACACAATGGAAATGGGACAATAATTTTACATTGCACATCTTTTAGTTTTCTCAAATGCTTCCAATATTTGTATATGCAATTCTAAAATGCATAGTTGGTTTATGTTTTTAAGTCATAGAAATTTGGCAGCATTGACAAACATTTTGTCCATGTACATTGTCATTTACTGATGGTCCCCAACTAGCCCCATAGAGATATTGAATGTCAAACCAAATTGACCCATAGGCATTAAAATCAGGTCGCGTGCAGCTGCGCTCCAAACTGATTATTACTTGGGTGCTGCCAGCTGTGGGCAGGATTGAAATAAACCCAACCCAAGGAAAACAGTACCCTTCATTCTGTGACATACAATTCTTTCCTATCATCTCGCAAATCTCAGTTTAGGACAAGACTGACTTCATGAGTCTTATCGATGCCGTTTTCAAAAAGAGAAGTTGCTTTTTAGGGGCAGTCGCTCATTAAAGTTTTGCATTCTACAGGCAACAATGTATTTTCAGCCATATTACTTATGTAGATCGGTTTTGCTTTTGACCAAATAATGACAACAACCTTAATTCATACAGCATTGGTAGAGCAATTCTTACCAGGATGTGGACTGTTGGCCCCACTGTCGACTTCATCTTTTACTTCAGCGTCCACCTCTTGCTCTTCCTCCCTCTCCTCCCCCCCGCCTGTCTCAGTGTGGAGGTTGGCCGTGGGGCCGGTTGCCGTGGGGTACAAGGTGTCAAGGCTCTTCATCGCCCTGGGGACGCCATCGGAAGCCTGAGAGAAGACTGCATGTCACATTCTGTCATCTCCATAACTCTCACTCATTTTATTCACACAGTTTAGAACAACAAAACACTAGACTACGGAGGCTACCTTGTTGCCGTGACAGCGAGAGCATCCTTTCCTCTTGTGTCTGCGAAGCTTGGCATCATGTCTGGCACCATGACAGAGGCTGAAGCAGTCTTTTCTGGCCAATCACACTCCTGTGAAGGAAGACAACCAGCCAAATCAGAATCATAATTGCAAATGCAATTAGAAATCAACAAATTACACAGTTCACATTTCCTTAAACCTTGTAGATGCCATGAGATCCCATCTTCCTCCTCCGACTGCGAACTGTCACTGGTGGAATATCTTCTTCCTCTAAATCAGGGAGAGTCACTTCTTCAAAACCACCACTTGCCCCTCCCCCTGACCCCAAGCCAACACCCTCATCTCCGTCTATTCCTCCCCCTGCCTCCTCTGGCCAACAAGCCTCCTCAAACTGCCACGGACGGGCTGAGGGTGGGCGGAGCTCGTCAAAAAATACCCAGAATTCCCCTTGCAAGTGCGTGTGGCCTTTCAGGAGGGAGGACATCTGTGCTTTAAGCTGTAGAAAACAGGTGGATTACAATGATGATTTAACATTGGTTTACTGTGGTGACAACTAATGTAAATGGTGTAGAATACTGACATACCTCCTTCTATGCTGGCAGGACTGAGGCCAGGTCCCCCCCTGCAGAGCACGTATGATTGTCTAGTTTTGAGACAGGTTTTCCCCAAAACTAATCTCGAGCTCCCTCAGGAAGCGTCGACTCTGCTCAAATGCCTGCTGCTCCTCAAACTGGACAGGACATAAAACATCACAAAGTCGAAGAGTATTAATGGCTTTTTCAGCAGTGAGAACTTTGCAGATTCACTACAATGTGTTAGGCTACAAGACAAATAATCATTTTTGTTCAACATAATTATATATGAACGCTCTTTTACATAGGGCCTGATACTTAATAAGCACCTGAATAAGCATCTATAAAAATATCCAATACGAAGTGATAAGCGGCTGTGATGTCCTCCTTACCAGGCCACACTCCAAAGCCTGCTCCGGGAGGAGGAAGGCCGCAAAGTCTCTGAGGAGGTCTGGCCATTCCCCCAGGACAGGACGGAGCTGGGAGAAGAGCTCCACTGCGCTGCACCCCTCAACCCGCTGCTCAAACTCATATAGCAGCCCCAAGAACTCCTCAACCTTAACCAGGTAAGCTCTGAAGGGCTTCCCGTACCTGAAGGAGGAAGACAGGTTCGAGGGTTAAAGTTATCGTTGTCTAGAATGTGGTTGTCACATTGGACGTGTCCTTACTGTCTGACCACGACTATGCCTCAAACTGCGAGGCCTGCCTCGCCCTGAGGGTACCCAACCACAGGAAAAGATACAAAACAAGGATTCTAATTAGTACTCATATGGAAGTGAATACCTAGTAGAGGTCGACCGATTAATCGGCATGGCCGATTAATTAGGGCCGATTTCAAGTTTTCATAACAATCGGTAAACGCCATTTTTTGACACCGATTATGGCCGATTACATTGCACTCCACGAGGAGACTACGTGGCAGGCTGGCTACCTGTTACGCGAGTGCAGCAAGGACCCAAGGTAAGTTGCTAGCTAGCATTAAACTTATCTTATAAAAAACAATCAATCTTAACATAATCACTATTTAACTACACATGGTTGATGATATTACTAGTTTATCTAACTTGTCCTGCGTTGCATATAATCGATGCGGTGCATGTTAATTTATCATCGAATCACAGCCTACTTCGCCAAACGGGTGATGATTTAAAAAGCGCATTGGCGAAAAAAGCACTGTCGTTGCACCAATGTACCTAACCATAAACATCAATGCCTTTCTTAAAATCAATACACAGAAGTATATATTTTTAAACCTGCATATTTAGTTAATATTGCCTGCTAACATGAATTTCTTTTAACTAGGGAAATTGTCACTTCTCTTGCGTTCTGTGCAAGCAGAGTCAGGGTATATGCAGCAGTTTGGGCCACCTGGGTCGTTGCGAACTGTGTGAAGACCATTTCTTCCTAACAAAGACTGTAATTAATTTGCCAGAATTGTACATAATTATGACATAACATTGAAGGTTGTGCAATGTAACAGCAATATTTAGACTTAGGGATGCCACCCGTTAGATAAAATACGGAACGGTTCCATATTTCACTGAAAGAATAAATGTTTTGTTTTCGAAATGATAGTTTCTGGATTTGACCATATTAATGACCTAAGGCTCGTATTTCTGTGTGTTATTATATTGTAATTAAGTCTATGATTTGATATTTATTAGAGCAGTCTGACTGAGCGGTGGTAGGCAGCAGCAGACTCGTAAGCATTCATTCAAACAGCATTTTCCTGCATTTGCCAGCAGCTCTTCGCTGTGTTTCAAGCATTGCACTGTTTATGACTTCAAGCCTATCAACTCCCGAGATTAGGCTGACAATACTATAGTGCCTATAAGAACATCCAATAGTCAAAGGTATATGAAATACAAATGGCATAGAGAAATAATCCTATAATTCCTATAATAACTACAACCTAAAACTTCTTACCTGGGAATATTGAAGACTCATGTTAAAAGGAACCACCAGCTTTAATATGTTCTCATGTTCTGAGCAAGGAACTTAAACGTTAGCTTTTTTACATGGCACATATTGCATTTTTACTTTCTTCTCCAAAAATTTGTTTTTGCATTATTTAAACCAAATTGAACATGCTTCATTATTTATTTGAGACTAAATTGATTTTATTGATGTATTATATTAAGTTAAAATAAAAGTGTTCATTCATTCAGTATTGTTGTAATTGTCATTATTACAAATATATATATATATAAATAAATCGGCCGATTATATTAATATATATATATATATATATATATATAAAAATCGTCCGATTAATCGGTATCGGCTTTTTTTGGTCCTCCAATAATCGGTATCGGCCAATAATCGGTATCTCAGCACCTTGAGATATCAGCTGATGTACGAAGGGCAATATAAATACATTTGATTTGATTTAAATCACGTACCTGCAGCTCAGGCACTGAGAGAACAAACTCCTCTGAGGCTGATGACATCACTTCCTCTTCATCTTCATCCTGAGTAAGGTCATCAAAGTCCTCCTCCTCCTCCCCTTGCTTCTCCTGCTCTCCATCCCCGTCTTTCTCTCCATCCTTCTCTCCTCCTCCGTTCTGTTGTCCATCTCTTTCTCCCTCCCCCTCTCCACTTCCCTTTCCATCTCCACCCTGCTCTCCGTTTCTCTCCTCCTCCACTGTCTCGTTCTCTTTGGTCACCCTTTTCTCCATCATTCTTCTCTCCTCCTCCAGTTTGTTCCTGTGCTCCAGTCCTTCCACTCAACATGCCTATGCCATGCACACCACAATCTTCCTCCTCTTCTTCCCTTTCTTCCCTCTCATCCTCTTCACCACGATTTCCCTCAGGAGGTATGTCAGGTATGTGCGTTGATGTAGCTGCCATGCACCACCTCTCTAGCCCCACCGCTCTCCTCTCTTCTTCTCCCCCTATCCTGTTCTTCTCCACCCCATCCTCCCCGCTCTCCATCTCACCAACCATCATTCTCTCCAGGGCGTCAGAATGGCTTTCCAGGCTGGAGCAGGGGCTCCCAGAGGGCGACTCAGAAAGTGTCAGGAGAGGACCCTCCTCTTCCAGCTCCCTCTTCCTGTAATCCTTCCACCAGTCGGTGGAGCTGCTCCTCTAAACTCTGCCCGGACGCTTCTCCACTGGTAAGAACACTGTTGCTGGGCAACCGGACACTCAGTGCCTGCTGGTAGCCCATTCTGCCATTAGGTAAAGTGGCGAGAGGCAGGAAGGTATGCCATTCGTTAACCCAATAATATTGTGTTAGGGTGCAGGCGACAGACTAAAAGGGAGGCTTTCAGACCGGTGAAACCCATTCTCTGAAGCATTGGATGACACGGACCCGTTTGAGACCAGGCAGTTTTTGGGCACCCAGATCATTTGTGTAGAACCATGGGCCGCAGTTTGTACCAGTACATACTGGTCATTCTTAGGGGCTGAGAGGCTCTGGATGATTGATGGAGACATAATAGCATGGGAGCTGCTAGACTGGAGTGTGAAAGCGTCTGTATTTGTAGCGTTCGGAGTGTATCCAGAAAGGTTTTGGGAGTAGGTTAAGGATGGGTCAAACCCAACTTCATCTTTGACCTCTGCATGGATTGGTTGCCCCAGGTCGCTGTTCTGATTGTCCAGGGAGGGGTTCATAGGGCTGGTTTTGATGCTAAGGGGAAGAGAGAGCGTGTGAGAGAACAACACAGGGCTAGACTTGAGCTGGAGCCTGCTATCCGGGGGTGTGGGGGGATAGTTCTGGGAAACTTCCAAGCTGGGTGGGGCAGGCAGGAGGGGCATGGGCAGAGTATGGGCGAGAGCTACTCTGGTCCACCCCTTCCCACCAGCATGAGTGTCCTGGTGGGAAGGGGTGGAGCGTGAGGGCCGCTTGGCCAATCTTGGCGCAGCACAGGTACGACAGGCAGAGTTATTGACCAATGAGGGAGTAGCACCATTCTCTGCTGGAAGAGCAAACAAGGGGGGTGGGGGTAATGGCTTTGGGGTAGCCGGCTGGATGAGCAGCAGTTTGCGAAACGGTGCCCGGGAGGGTGTTTTTTTCTGTTTGATTGGGCCTCGTTTGCATCACACACACTGTGACCACGCCCTGACCAAAGAGGGGGGCTCCCATCGGGATGGAGGGTAAGACCTGGACCAATGGCACTGCTCCATGGGCAGGAGTGAAAGGAGGCTGGGACAACGGCAGGGCCCTTCAGATTGTAGTGCTTGGGGCCTTGGCCAATAGGATGACCCCTTGTGAGGGGATATGTCCAGGAACATGGGCCAGAAAGCGGAGTGAATCTGGTGGGGCTTTGGCTAGGGGCGTAAGGGGGGCAGAACGGGTGAATGCGTAGAAGGGACGAGGTTTAGGGGCGATGGGTGGGCGCTCGCCTTTGTAGTTCATGCAGGGGTGTAGGCGCAGGGTGACAATTCTAGGGAGAGATGAGGGATATCGTGTCCCATTGGCGAACGTGTAAGGAGGTGCTGGAGGATGTGGAGGTATTCTGGGTGGGGATTTCCCATGTGGTTTATTATACTCCATCACTGCCCTGTGGATGAATGGTAGACTCTTCTGTAGAGGAGAAACAATTTACATAGGAATTAGTACCTTTTAGTAGTAACGGGGAAGTAAAATGGAGAATGACATATTTTCTCTGATAAGTAAATACTGAGAGTGGTGGTGGGTGAGTTTCGTACCCGTAGCCAGTTGGGCATGACGGACATCTCTCTCTCCAATGGGGGGCGCTCTTCCCCTGGCATCACCCTGCCACAGGTCTCCTGCATGGCAGGAACTATGTTGTGCTGACAGGACAACTGAGAGAGAAGAAAATAACAGATAAAGCCCAACATGGCAATAGGTGGCTACATCAAGGCATGATCAAAACATTGAGAAATACTGTGATGAGCATTAATGAGTTGTGAGGTCCACACCTTGATAGTGTTGTCAGATGTCTTGTGGCCACACAGCTCCTTGACACAGGAGCGTAGCTGGTCCTGCTTCTTGGTACGGATGAGGTAGCAACACATGAGCTGGTAGGGGAGATCTGTCTGGTTGAAGTGCTTCAGCCCCAGTTTAATGAGTCTGGTACAAAAATCCACATTTTGGGGCGACGCACAATTGGCCTAGTGTCGTCCGGGTTAGGGAGGGTTTGGCCGGTAGGGATATCCTTGTCTCATCGCGCTCCAGCGACTCCTTTGGCGGGCCGGGCGCAGTGCGCGCTAACCAAGGGGGCCAGGTGCACGGTGTTTCCTCCGACACATTGGTGCGGCTGGCTTCCGGGTTGGAGGCGCGCTGTGTTAAGAAGCAGTGCGGCTTGGTTGGGTTGTGCTTTGGAGGACGCATGGCTTTCGACCTTCGTCTCTCCCGAGCCCGTACGGGAGTTGTAGCGATGAGACAAGATAGTAATTACTAGCGATTGGATACCACGAAAAAAAATTGGGTAAAAATAAAAATAAATAAAAAACATTCAACCATGCAAGGAGGAATTTGATGCTTGGTTGTAGCAGTAAAGATGACATAGTTGGAACTATGAGGGCCTATGTCAGTGAACGGTCATTGAATGGGTTTGAGAGAGAGACCCTCTCTTTTCAACACGGGTTAACACACCTTCAAGTGTTTATATTCAGCTCAATACTGACCGGGCACTCACTGACATAAAATACTCACGTTAGGCATAGCTATTTTTGACCAGGGACTGTGTGTAAATGAGGATTGTTTTTGAACAGGTTGCTGTTGTTGTTTGTGAACATGAGCTCCTGTGGAGTTTGTCTCCCCACACAGGACGTGCTGCATGTGTAAATGTGTGTGTGTGTGTGCACGTACCTGTCCTCTCCGCATGTGTAGAAGTTGTTCTTGGTGCGTGGAGGGTGCAGTGCAGGGTCCAGGCTGCAGTGGGGCAGGAGCTCTGGATAGAGGAAGACAGAGCAGGTGGTGAGCAGCCAGGCCGTCTCAGCAGGCAGCAGAGGGTATGTACGCACTGCAGGGACAACCAAACACTTACACACAATCAAGCAATTCACAAACCCACCCTCTGATACATAGATAACACAAAACAGCTACACACACAGGCTATCGATACCATCTTTAGTACATACAATTCAGACTCTCACATCTTTACATATGAACCACACACACACCAGACCTCCTTGTTCATTACCATTGTTAGAGCGTGTTTGAGGCCTGGCAGGGGGGGTTGGCGAGACAGAGCTCTCCTGCTCCTGGACCAGAGACAGCGCCCCCTGGAGGTTACAGGCCCTGAAGATGCTGCTGAAGCCTGGGTCCCGGACTGACCTGATCGCCTCCTAACGCTGGGCAAACGCCTGGAGCTCCTCCTGGGTGGAAGGCACACAGAGACTAGGACTTGAGAAGGGTATATAAAGAGCGAGCCTCAGTAACTCACCAGGTATTGCTTGGTGGTGTGGGCCTTGTGGTGCAGGGCCTGTATGTGCTGAACAGAGGCAGACAAAACAGGCAAGGAGGGGGGGGGGGGCTGTCAGTGAGTCTACCAGTAGAAAATAATTAACATTATTGGTGTCAATAATAAGGCAACTTGAAAAATCTAAATGTTGTATTCCACCAACTTCAGTTCCTCAATTAGGTTTTACGAGCAGGCAAACCTACCTGTTGGAATTGCTGCCGCAGCTGGAGTTTCTGGGTGTGGTCGAGCGTGAGGACGGGGCAGGGCAGAGGTGGCAGCAGCACCATGGGGGGTGATACCGTGACGATGGGGGTGGAACGGCCAGGGACCCAGGAGGGCTCTCCTCTGCTGCAGAGCCTCCATATGCTCCCTCACAGTACGCCGCCTCTGTTAGCATGTTAGCCAGTGGCTCCTGAAACCTGCAGAGGTCAGAGGGCAGGGGTCAGGAAGGGGAATAATAATCATATTGATGACATAATAATAATACATGACATTTTTTTTATAGCACTTCATTGCATAAATCATCTGAGTGCTTTAAAGCATAAAAAAGACAAGCAATTTAGAAAAACATCATTCATGAGATGGAAGGTCCTGAGAGGGTGGGGAAAGTTAATGGCTTGAGTGGTCATCGGAGGAAGATGGTCGTAAGGGGAGAGCAAGAAAATATGTCAGGCAGGCAGCACTGAGTCATCAAGGTTTCTCACTGTCCCTCCCATCTGTGTGGCTTCTCCATAGCAGGGCTCGGGTGAAGTTTTGAGCTCAGCTACTGCAGTTCATGGACTCCGTAGTAACGTTAGGTGTAGCTAGCTAGCTACTCCTTCACTACTACCAAAATGAAGTACCCATTGGGTGAATCTAAGACAGACATGTGGCGCCAGAAAGGACACCACATTTCAATAACAATTTAAGAGTAGCCTTGTAGGGAGTAGTCCTCCCTTCGATCCTCATCACTGCAAACCGTCTTGCTTTCAGGCCTATCTCCATCCCAAACCTCTGGACACTGGCTGGCATTTGAATACGGTCATTAAGCAGACTTTATCCCCAAAAATATCAGTACATATGGCCCATGTGGGAGATGGGACTGAAGAGAGACTTGACTGGAATTATCCTGAACAAAAATATAAAAACTCAACATTTTACTGAGTTACAGTTCATAGAAGGAAATCAGTCAATGTAAATAAATTAATTCTGCCCTAATCTATGGATTTCACATGACTGTGCAGGGGCACAGCAATGGGTGAGAATAGGCCCACCCACTGGGGAGCCAGGCCCAGCCAATCAGAATTTTTTTTTACCCACAAAATGGCTTTATTACAGACAGAAATATTCCTCAGTTTCATCAGTTGTACAGGTGGCTGGTCTCAGACGATCCTGCAGGTGAAGAAGCCAGATGTTGAGGTCCTGGACTGGCATGGTTAGACGTGGCCTGCAGTTGTGAGGCCAGTTGGACATATTGCCAAATTCTCTAAAACAACGTTGGAGGTGGCTTATGGTAGAGAAATTAACATTCAATTCACTGGTAACAGCTCTGGTGGACATTCCTGCAGTCAGCATGCCAATTGCACGCTCCCTCAAAAATTGAGACATCTGTGGCAAAACGGAACATTTTAGAGTGGCCTTTTATTGTCCCCAGCACAAGATGCACCTGTGTAATGATCATGCTATTTAATCAGCTTCTTGATATGCCACACCGGTCAGGTGGATGGATTATCTTGGCAAAGGAGAAATGTTCACTAACAGGGATGTAAACCAATTTGTGCAGAAAATTGAGAAATATTTTTGTGCATATGGAACATTTCTGTGATCTTTTATTTCAGCTCATGAAACATGGGACCAACACTTTACATGTTGCGTTTTTATTTTTGTTCAGTATATTTGGATTATGCAATATTCTGCCTAAAATGCTCTACAGTCTACGCAATGGGATCTGACTGAGGTTCTTTGCGTAGCTCTACGTACTTTTGTGCACTGAACTTTTGGAACGTGACGAAAGCGTAGCCCCGCTTGTGTAGACTGAAATCACAGTGGAGACTTAACCCTCTCTCCCCACCTCTTATCCTCTTCTACTTTCCCTAACTTTGCTGAGTCATTAGTGGTAGCACTGTCACAGAGCCCTGACTACATAGTGTGGAAAAACCTGTCTGTCTCTCCCCACGTCATACTGCCTCGTTAACATTTAGAGACACCCATTACAGCCAGGACCAGGACACAGTGACGCAAACGTGTGTGCGCGTGCGTGGACAGTTGCTGGAAGGAAGTAAAGCGCTCTCTGCTCCCGTCAGTTCAGAGAAGTGGCCTGAAAACGGCACGTCGCACACACAGAGATCTCTCAACAGATGTCACAGTTCAAACATCAAAGTGGGCACACGTGCCAACCAGCTACTGAACACCTGGCGCACCTGTGTGAGACACAAAGTGAGTTTGTTAGCGGTGTGTGTCTTTTCTTAGTAAGTGTGAGTTGCTGTAGCGCCAATGTGAGTCCTGTGTGTTAGTGTGGATTGTAGCTCTACTGTGAGTTCTGTCCACCTCCTGACACTTCAGAGGAAGAGAAAACACCAGAGCATTTCTCTGCCTCCCTACCCAAGCAGATACAGCACCCCTCTGCTGCTCTGTCCCGAAGGGAGGACTTGGTGTGTGTGTGTGTGTGTGTGTGTGTGTGTGTGTACGTAATTTCAAGTAATTCCTAGAATGTCATAGATGGATATGCTCAAACGCATGAGCGGCTGCAGTCACGTATCCTGCAGTTGTTCATAACACATACGACAGATGGCCAATTTGGCTCACCAACCAGCACAAAGTCAACAAGAGGACCGTGTTTGTAGAAAAGAAAAAGCAAGGGTGAGCTAAACAGTCACACATTCACATCCATTAAGGTCTGGGATAGATAGCACTGTTGACTGAAGGAGGACCAGGAAGCAATGGATTATTTGGCTCATCACAATGCTATTTTATGAAACAATTGGCATTTTAAGCGCATCTCAAATTCTAGTTGCTTCCTCTTGTTGTTTGCTCCGCATTAAAAGCTCTATATCATTATTAACATGAGGTACTGGGTTGGTGGACCAACTCAGTGACATAGTGGTTAGTTTCCACCCTAAGATCGGAATGTTGGGAGTTCGATCCCCAGCCGAGTCATACCAAAGACGGTAAAAATGGGAACCAATGAGCCTCTGCTTTGCACTCAGCATTAAGGAGATAGATTGGGGATAAGGCCCTGCGATAGACTAGCATCCTGTCCAGGGGGTCTACTTGTACATCAAGCTGACTCATGCTACAGAAACAGGAGATCTGCTCCTACAAGCTGTTCCGGCTCAAGGCTACTTACTTACTGGGTTGGTGGTACACTTTTTGAAAGCCCTTTCTTTCCCGAGAGAAATATGGAGAGGGTCAGGTTAGAATCATACCGAATGGCTTGTGGAACGTTGAATTGCAGAGCGCTCAGGGGTGGAGCAGCTTCCTCCCTCTCTTCATCTTCTTCGTGCCCATCGTCATCCTGCCCATTCACTATTAGCTCATCATCCTGGAACTGAAGGGGTAAAAAGAGTGAGATTCAGAAAGAGATTTTTTTTTTAAAGAAAGAGACTTGCAGATATGATCCCATAATCCTCCTCACTGTCTCGAAAAGCTCCTCCAATAGCTTGTTCACTTCCTTTTCTGAAAGAGAGGGAGAAAGGAAATAGGTTGGTTTATTTTTTTCCTTAAATTAAACAAATGGAATTTACCAGGCCCCTATATGTCTGTCTGTGGTTAGGGTTGATGTATGGAAACATTATTACAGAGACTCACTGGTGATGCGTACGGCCCGGTCGTTCCTGTAGTCCTCTCGGTCAGGCTCATCCAGATCCTCCAGGAAATTATACTCTGGGTCGTCATCATCATCACCCTCTTCTGAGAGAGAAAAGAGAAGGCGGAGGTAGCAAGAGACACACAGAAACATTTATTTTAAACTATTTCAAAGTAAAGAAAGGTAAATGGCCTAAGGGTAAAAGGGCTGTCAACACACACAACCATAACGAGTGAAGAAGAAGCGGGAGAGATGAGGCAGAGTGGGGGAGACAAACAGGAGCAGAGCAGTGGGGGAAAGGTCAAAATGAGCAAAACATGACAGAGCAAACAGACAGAGAGCAATTAAACCAGCTACACACACCTCCCGTAAAACATGTACACACACACACAGGTTAAATGCAGCTCCATCTGTCTCCTACTGCCTGCTTGACACTTGTCAGTGTTTGGAGGAGTGCCACATGTTTTGTGTATTTCACTAATAAAGTATTTGCTCCTAGAAAAAATTAATCCATGGCCCATTTTTGAGAATGATGTGTTCCTTAATAAGCAACAGCATAAAATCCTGTTGCATCGGTTACTACATGGTTGGACCATTCCATTTCAATAGTACACTGCCCATCCTTGAAACCTCCCTCATTATCCCTTTCTTTGAATCCTAACCGTCATTCTCCATGTCAGATGTCATGAGGCCCTGCAGCCACTTGCTCCAGTCGCAGTCCTCCAGGGCCATGCTGTAGTCGTACATGTCAGGCGTGATGTCAGGGGCATGTAGCTCCGCCTCCAGCTTGCCCAGGGGCACGTTCCTCAGGGTCCGTTTGGAGCGGGTACAACACGCCACCAGGCTAGACCCTCCACCTCCAGTCAAAGGCTGGAAACAGATAGATGGAACCAATGAAGAAAGAGATTCACATTGACTTTGGTCCTGATATGGCTGAATAGTGTCCCGATAAGAGTCCGATGATTTCCTGCTATAGCTGAATAGTCTGCTAGTATTCATGGGTTGCACATTTCGTCACAATATTGTTTTGAATGTTCTCTTGAGGACTGATGCCCGAATGAACATTCAACTCAATGCATTGTCAATAGTGGTGATGAAGATTTCATCAAAAGTGCATTACAGTGGCTTGAAAACACAGTGATGATTCAAAAGGAGGCAAATAATTAGTAGGAAAACCTTTTGTCATAATTGTGATGTCACCAGATTGACTTTAGATGCAGTACAACTTTAGCTAGCTAGCCATGATTGAGGGGACAGCACTGAATTTTAGCTGGCTATTTTTGACAAACTTTGCTAGCTAATGGAAACATGGCCCTCTCTCTAAAGTAAGTTGTACGACATTATGATGGAAAAGTTTTTTTCGACTCATTATTTTTCTACTTTAGCACTGTCATTCTATTTCCAAGCCACTGTAGTGTAATTAGCCCCCGTCCAAAATGACTTGGCATCAGTCGGGCACAAATATGGCTGAGGCGTCTGTGGAAAGTTCATAACAATAGCAACGACGTGACTAAGTGATGGAAGTGCAACCCATTAATAGTTTAACAGTTTCAGTACCTGGAAGAGTTCGGTGCAGATGGGGCTGAGTTCCAGCTCTTCCTCCACTGCGTGAAGCTTCTCCAGGAAGGTGCAGTCTTGGGCCCTGAGGGGCCGGAGGGGGCCCCAGAGGAACAGTCTCCACCCTCAGATGTCTGGGCTGCCTTGGCTTCTAAACATAAACCAAGACCAACATTATAGTAAACTCTTACTCATCCAGTGCACATTGTAAACATTAACTCAGTTAACTCTGACCCTGTATATAGTAGGTTTACTTACTTTCTTATTTCTATTTCTTGTGTGTTTTTGTTCTACCTTATGTTTTCTTTAGTATTAGATTTTTATTGATTACTGCATTGTTCGGTTGAGAGCTGTCAATTAAGGCATTTCACTGTATCTGTGACAAAAAATATATAAAATAATAATTGCATTATTTTCCCCCCAATCATTTCGATAACTTTCAATCAAATGCCAAATGCAGAGGTGCAGCATGTTACCTGTCGGGGACTGTCAAATCTGTTTTCGTCACACTCAAGAGTGTCCAGGGGTCCTGGGCCGCGCCCCTCGGGCACACCGTGGCGACGAGCCTGTGTTGTCCACGTCTCTCCAAAACGTCTGAAACGACAATGTCACAGGCATGACATCGTAGTCACATAGCACACCCTTTTGACTGATTGAACAAAAATGTATTGACTAACGGAGCAGAGATGGAGCTCTTCTTCACCTCCTCTGCAGTCTCATCCTCCTCATCGGGGCAGTACTCTTCATCAGAGCAGTCCTCCTCCTCCTCCAGAGGGATGTCAACAAACTGGGGGGCTGGGGAGAAGCAGGGAGCGAGATGAGGGAAAGAGCGAAACAGAGAGACAAAGCAACAGAGACTACAGACAACAGTGAGGAGTAATAAAGTATTTGACATGACACTAGCACTTTGTGTGACAGGGACATACCTTCACTTCAAGGGCCCTTTTGATAGGAGAAATATTCCAGGTGGGGATGCTCTGCAAGAGAAGAGGAAGCCGCTTTAGACTATTGAGATGAATCCAGGAAATTATATTAAGAGGTAGCTAGCTGCAAGTTGTGTTACTGGCCATTGTCTAAAGCGTTCTAAAGCTGCTCCTCCTCGTTGTCAGCCTCTGGCCCCCACAATCCTCTCCATCTTCAGACGGAAGTAAGTAATCAAAACAGAAACCCAATTCTCATACACTAGAAATCTGATTCAGTGTTTCCAAAATGGAGGGTATGTCCACTTCCTATAGAGCAGGTATGAGCAACGCCTCATGAGGGGCTGCAGTGGCTCACGGGTCTGAATACCAACATCCATACCCACACACACGCAGTCAGAGCCAGCCCTAGACCTTTGGGGGCCCTACGTGAAATTGTTGGGAGTAAAACATTTTAGCGACCCCCCTCTTGCCAGTGGAGAGCTAATTTCCTGCAATTCCACACATTTTGCCAAGGGGTTTGGAAAGCAAGTTTGCTGCAATTCTACATATTTTGTCATGGGGCGAAGAGAAGATTTAGCTATCTAATAACTAATTTCATGCAAATGTAAAAAATAAATGCCATGGGGCAGAGAGAAAATAACTGCAGCTTTACAGCTAATTTCCTGCAATTCTACTAATTTTGCCATAAGGTGAAGAGAAACGATTGCGGTTTTGAATATGATATCTGAGTGAGAGTGACAAACAAAATATACATTGCATTGCTTGCTATTTGGGGTTTTAGGCTGGGTTTCTGTATAAGCACTTTGTGACATAATAGATTTTATTTGAATAGGGGCCCCCAGGTTGGTAATTTGACCATGATTACTACAACATGGTTAGCTGGCTAGAATAACTTACAATAAAAAAATAAAAAAGAATTGCTGACATGGGCTAATTGAGTGAGTAACATAAGCAGAAAAACTGCTGATGCACAACCAAATGTTCAAAGGGCAACATGTGTATTCTACTATCCCCCGGAGGGAGGGGGGGTTGGAAATTGTTCTTGTCTATTCAGCGTGTCACAAGAAGCAGAGTTGAGGAGCTCACCAAAGGTGATTACCAGGCCCAGTTCTGTGTCCTCCTCTTCTGCCTCGGAGGGACTGGGATATAGCTGACAAACATCCCCATTCTTAACCTAGCCTGCAGCAGACACAAAACAAAGATTTAACAATGAGATAGGAGATGATCACATTCCCACCACTGAAGCATGTAAAACCAATTAAATGCCCATGCACACAAACTCCCATATCCCTTCATATCTCAGCAACACACACTGTGTTACTTGTCATCCCTCTCTCTTCTCCATTCCCCCTTCCTATTCTCATCCCTCTGTACATGAAGCAATGGTCTTCTGCTTGAACCTGGGAGAGTGTCTCCTTTGTGACAGCCCATCTGGGACCGTCATCCCAAAGCCCTTTCCCTTAGCAGGGGTGGAAATTGAGATATGTCTGTAAACAGAAAGAGTGCAGAGTGGACCACCATTGGAGATCTGGGGGGCACAGGTTGTCTCATCCCTCTTTAAGGCTTTAGAACACATGGGCCGTGGTTTTGGGGTGCTCGATTTGCGTTTCTGGGCTTTCATGCTTCGAGGCCTGAAAGAACACAACAGTTTAACGTTACAGTTACATGAGCGGGGGCTAACGTTAGCAGACAGTAAAATGTACTTTGTCGTAGAATAAGAAAATAGAATGAAATATTTGCAGTTGTTACTAGCTAGACAAAATATATATAGCCGAGTAAAACAGCTAACGTATGTGTCCCATTTGTGTGCAATTCAAGCTACTAGCTAGCTAGCTGTTATTATCTAGTAGGCTGGTGGTGCCACTTTCTCGGTTGCAGTACAACAAGCACAACCAAGTCAACACAGCTATAGAAAACGTTTCTTATTAGCGAAAATAATCGAAAGATACAAGTCACGCTAATGACCCTGAAGTAGTTGTTTTTGTAGCTAGCTTGTGTTGTTGTTATTAGCTTGCTGACAAACGACGTATATTTGTCAACAAGTAACCTTGTGTGTTTGTGTGTCTCAAAAATGGACGCCCGACTTTTTTAGGTCGACAGTACATTGACCTTTCAAATTTAGTAACTTTATTGGTGTCACTGACCCGCAAATCTGCATTTGGTGCCATGAAAAGCTAGCGAGCTAAGTAAATCTCAAAATAATTTACAGCGCCCTTTCCCGCGTGTCACAGATAAATCCATCCCCAATTAATTTCCCCATAGCATTAGAGATCCTACCTCCGGTACAGTGGGCCTGCTATCAGCAGTGCAAGGGTAGACTATTCCATTCACGTTGATACAGCAGCCTACAGTAAATGTTTGTGTTATTAACCACACACACAATCTTTCAAGTTGATTAACCAGGTTGTTTTCTAACAGTTGTGGATTTAATGGATGGAGGAAACATTGACAATTGCACGTACGCACACAGATTATTTATTATATTATTTGTCTTGGTTTTTGTAAAAGAAAAACGAAACAAACGAACAAAATAACACAAAAAAAACTCTATTTATATTATTTATTTGGAGGGATCTGGATAATCTTGCACCTTGATACCTGAAATAAATCATATGACAGCAAAGCTGTGAGATACTAGGAATGGACGCTCCCAAAGACTATTATATACGCACCTCCATTATGATGCATCGTTCCAGAATATTTGGAAAAGCACCAACACAGAATATGAATATGGAATAAACATAGCTACGGATCAAACCTAAAATAACTTTTATCAACAAACTTTAAATGAAAGCAATTTCTACATATAAATGCCTGAAATGGAAACTGTGAGTATTATTATTATTTGTATTCTTTACAATAAACAAGTTTAAGCTACTTTTATCCTAAAATGATAGTCAAAGTGGACTGGTTTTGCCTGTTAAAGCCATTCTAAAAAAGTGCTTTAAAATGTTCAGTACTGGTCAAAGTTCACCCTCAGCCTTCCAAATCAAGATATTAATGTATTTAGTGTAAATTCAACTTGTTTGTAAACTCAGACTATTCTCTCGCTCTCCAATTTACAGATATCCATAGCATACAAGTCAGGGAACCCCAGGCTCCAAAGTGACAGAGGCCTAGAGGTCAAGTTTCTGGTGTCCAGGGGTAACAGCAAAGCAACACCTCCATCAAAGGGAAAAGCCTCTCACAGGGCTACTGCTGACCTGTACCACCCCCCAAAGTCCCAAAAGGCTAAAGTCCTATATGAGTCCATCGTGCTTGTTGACTCCAGCAACCGCAATGAAATCAGGATGATCCTGAGGATGATTGGCTTCCCCCTGACAGAGAAGCAGCTGAATAACATAAACAAACAAGAAATTTAATTATTGCAAGATATCAAAAAGAAAGAAATTAAAAGAAAGGAGCTGGAAAAGAAATGGAGCCAGCTGCAGAGGCCTAAATGGATCCTCAAGCTTATCAAGCTGCGACAGGGGACAAAACCCGTCCATGGCAGCAGCGGACTGAAGACAACAGCCAGCCAGAGTGAAGGGGGCTCTGCCCGTACATCAGATAAGGCAACAAGCAACAAGGGGCAAAAGAGAACAGCCAGCCAGATGAAAGGAGAAAGCAGCTGCACCCTAGAGGCATCTAGAAGGGGACAGAAGAGAGCAGCCAGCCAGATGGAACAAGTAGAACTCAACTCATTCATACGCTTCTTCAATATACCTCCCAGCCAAAAGAAGTTGAGAGTCATTAATATTTACTCATATGTATTTGCACCCAGCCACATAGCCGATCACACATATGCACGCAAGAATAGTTCTTAACATAAAGATTGCAACAATATAAAGTTGGTAAAATAAAATGTCACATAACAGTCATCAGTCAGTGTGTTTTGATTCACTATTCTTAGCAAGAACAGCCAGAGAAAGCTTCCCTTTGGACATGTAATTGAGTCATGTAACCATCCTAGAGCTATACTGCTGATAAAATCTTCAACGCTTGACTTGACTGAAAGCTTTAAAAAATATATATATATATAATTTCTTAATACTATATACATGGGAACTTGCAGCCACATATTTCAATTTCTCCTACTATATATTAGGATAAAAAAGTATTTCTCCCCAGTCACTAAATACTGTAGCTAGTCTCACTAGAGTCTCTAGACAGATGGGTTACCTCCCACAATCTTACAATGTTCCAGCTAGTCTCACTAGAGTCTCTAGACAGATGGGTTACCTCCCACAATCTTACAATGTTCCAGCACAGTGCTGGTGCCCTAGCTAGGTCTGGGATTTCCGAGACTACAAAATAGATATAACCCAGTTATGTTTTGTTTGTGCTCTATAAAACATTAAATCAACACAATTAATGGTTGAACATTTTGGTAATCTTTTAGCCAGTGGAGGCTCATCAGAGGAGGAAGGGGAGGACCATCCTCCTCAGTGAATTTCATAAAAATGTCAATTGTAAAACATTAAAAAAGTTATACTTTTTAGATAAGACTATACTAAATATAATTACGTCACCAAATAACTGATTAAAACACACTATTTTGCAAAGAAGGTCTACAGTAGCCTCAACAGCACTCTGAGGGTAGCACCATGGTGTAGCTGGAGGATAGCTAGCTTCCGTCCTCCTCTGGGTACATTGACTTCAATACAAAACCTAGGAAACTCATGGTTCTCACCCCCTTCCATAGACTTACACAGTATTTATGACAACGTCCAGAGGACGTCCTCCAGCCTATCAGAGCTCTTGCAGCACGAACTGATATGTTGTCCACCCAACCAAAGGGTCAGAGAATTTAGTCCCGAAAGCATAAACTACAGCTAGCACTGCAGTGTATAAAATGTGGTGAGTAGTTGACTCAAAGAGTGAGAAATACAATAGTTGAACAGTTAAAAAATGTATTTCTTCCAAAATGAAGGAGAAGCAAGAGAGAAATAGAGAGAGTCATTTATTTCACTTTCAGTTTCACTGACTTAGCTAGCAAATACAGCTAACTAGTTTAGCCCACTGAAACACCCTGCTCAAACAGAGGGATGCTTTGTTAGCTATCTGACTATGACTTTCCAACACAAGACTGGAACTCTTCCAAGTCAAGGTAAGCTTTTTGGATTACAAGTTTATTGCCACCGGGGCCCGCCAGTGTAACTGCTTACTGACTGTACACTAATGTTACTGCATGATTGTAGTGGGTTTACTAACGCGTTAATTATATTAGTTATGCTGACTATGATGTTACTTTAGCTAATATGGTGACAACGATGTCGGCTTTGTGTAGCGGTTTGTCTTGGAAAGGTTTTTTAACCCAGGCACATACAGCTGATGTGTTGTGCATTGAAGTCCACAAGTGAAGGGAAGAGAAGGAATGCAACGTGGCTGTTATGAGAGTGAATTGTGTTTATGCGTGATCAGGGGTGTATTCATTCCGCCGATTCTGTTGAAAAAAAATGTTTAAGCGGAAGCAAATGGAACAAAACGGGGATAAACAAACATTGTTTGCAGCTGTTGGACTAATGATTACACCCTATATCAGGCAAGAGTGTGCAAGGCGGTATTGAATGTCACTGTCTGTCACCTCAAATTTGTCTCACAACCTACGTTGTAAACTTCATTCATGGGCTAGGTTGTAGCAACCTCATGATGGGTGTAGGGAAATTTGAGTATCATGTAGTAGCCTAAACCTATCTTTCTTACATTGAACTGGGTGAATGAAATATGAATGAGAGTCATCCAATATGCTGTAATAGAAATTAGGCCATGCTTACTAAAAAAATGTTTGTCCTCCCTCATCTTAAACGGCACTGACCGCCACTGCTTTTAGCCATTGTATAATAATTGTTTATGACAGTGTCATTGATCATTTGAATGCACAGAGGTGCTTATAAAGTTAACCTCAGTATGGCAAGGGCATCTGTTAGCCAACCCCGTGGGAGGAGTTCAGTTGTTGACTGACTGAAAAAGACAGCTTATTGACGTCAGTAAGTAGGTGATAGTTCCTGAGAACCAATGATGCATGTGATATACCTGTAATTTAAATATATGGGCACTGCTTTATCTGTCACTTCAGAAGCATATCTCCGAGAAATTGGACACTCCTTCATTACATATCTAGTCTGCAGGTGAATATGGTCCTAAAGTTTTACACTAAATCAATAGCAAAAGATGATCAAGTGTAAAACAATAAGCTACAGCAGGCCAACAGTGAGGTCTACTGGCTTCGTTAAACGCCTTCTGGATGTGCGTAAAAGTTGATTTGCGTAAAAGTAATCGGATCCCATTCCGGAAAATCGAAAATGTCAACGCAACTGCGACTCCAACCGACCCAGACGGCTGCAAAGACAAAAAATATATATTTTGAGGACATGGTGATGACACCTGACCGCATCCCAAAGTTTACCATTCCGCCCCTGGGACAGGCACGATGTCTGCAAACTCCAAGAGACCGGGAAGGGTGTGTGCTGCTCTACCCACGTCGCAATACAATTCCACTGTTGCCGCACTCCACATCTGTCTTCTGTCGAGCATTGAGTCACGCCGGTCCTCTTCCGGAGCATCAATACATGGCAAGAGAAGATTTGGTGGATCCAACGACACGGGCGGCAATGTCTCTTCCGCATTTACCCAAAATCACAACGCCATATGGCTTCCTCACTCTGGGCGAAAGCCCCTGCGTCCGAAGAAGGGAGTCATTGTTTTTTAAAGATGACTTGACACAGTCTTGCATGATCAACGGGACACAACGGGCCAGCACGCCCTCGTCGACTAAAAATCATACCCAACGCCCTCTATCAGATTTTTTAAACATCCCTGGCGCAAGGAGGATATCGCACTCCTTTTCGTACAACGCTGCGTCAACTCACCGTTGCGCCTCACGTCAGTCAGAAAACTATCGACATTCTGAGCATCTCTGTCTGGACACTGATCATCCCGGACCTCTGCCACTGTGTTCCCCGGCGAATGGACAAATAAAGCGACTATTCAAGAACCGCCTGGCTTCAGTTCGGGCAATGTACAGACCGGCGAAAAGAGTGGCCCCTTTTGTGCAGAGCGACAACATTTTGGGAACAGGGATCCAGGCATCAGACTCTTGATGTGCCACATAGGCGAAATTGGCACGGGGGATGCCCCCAATATTCACTACAGATCGATTTGTCTTCGTCGTCGTGGCAAAAATGTGAAGAATAGCATGAGATTAGCTATAAAACCTCAAATCATTTTTTCTGCTCCATGGCAAAATGTGTAGAATCGTTGAACATTTGCTTTAAAACTGCAACATTTTCTCTCAGACTCATGACAAAACGTATAAAGTAACATGATAAAACTGCACATTCTTCTCTCTTCCCCATGGCAAAATGTGCTTGTTTTCCCCAACAATTTGTTTTGTTGGGGGGGGCTTCCACTTATACTGTGTTTTCAAAATACCCCCCCCCCCCCCCATATACCCCTCAATAGAGGCATAATAAGTAATGTCAAACTTTGTAGAATTGCAGGAAAATAGTTTTAAAAAGTTGCCCTTGTTGTGCCATATAAGGTATTAGGTCAAATTAAATAACATTGCTGTTCTTTCAATCCACAACATTGTCCAGGTTTCCCAGATACATTTCACAAACATTTGAACACAATGTTCAGTATACTGTCCTACTATATGGACTATTTTCCTTCTGTGAAAACTTATCCATGCCCTTGACTTGAAGAAATGAATGTATTAAAAAAAATTTTTTACCTTGTCTATTTCAGTTTTACCCCAATAAATGACAGTTGAAATTAATCAACAAACAAGCAAGATAAATGAAATAGAGTAAAATAAAGTTTAGTACCACATTTCAAAGGTACAATAGAAACAGTTATATATATTGTCTTCTTCACTCAAGCACTTGATGTTACAGAGATCAAACACATTGTCACGCCCTGACCTTAGAGATCCTTTTTATGTCTCTATTTTGGTTGGTCAGGGCGTGAGTTGGGGTGGGCATTCTATGTTTTGTGTTCTATGTTTTCTTTTCTATGTGTTTGGCCGGGTGTGGTTCTCAATCAGAGGCAGCTGTCTATCGTTGTCTCTGATTGAGAACCATACTTAGGTAGCCTTTTCCCACCTGTGTTTTGTGGGTAGTTGTTTTCTGTTTTGTGTTGCTGCACCTTACAGGACTGTTTCGTTTTCGTTTCACTCTCGTTGTTATTTTGTTTAGTGTTTCTGTTCTAATAAAAATAACATGAACACTTGCCACGCTGCGCTTTGGTCCGATGACTACTCTTCATCCGAAGACGAATATCGTTACACACATACTTCACAGGCTTCAAGACACATTAGATAATGACTACATTACCTTATGATGGATGACAGGTTACAGTTTAAGGCTTATTCTAATACCGACCTTTGGGCTCTGACCCAAGGGAAAGGGTTATATTTGATCCTTGGGGAGAGAGAGAGCGATTAGTCAGAGATGATTGACTGAGAAAGAAAAGAGGGAGAGGGACATGGAGAAAGAACCCGAAACTACAGTATTGCTAATTTTGTCTAGGCTGCCCTGGATTAGAGGAGGGTTTAATGAAGTAATCTAAAGATATTTGATAATAGTGAAAGTGGGGATCAGATATAGTTTAAATGAGATTCGGTAAGTGATTAAAGGGTTTGGTGGAGAAAAAGTACCTGTTAAAGACTTGTAAAGGTGCCTGCTTTTTTTTACCCTCTCACACACATGCTCTGAATAGTGAATACATTTACATACACCCCACCACTGATAGGGACACACAGAAATAAAACAGCCACTAATACCATATTTACTGATTCAAACAGAAAAACAAAAGGTGAAAATACATGTTAACAGGCTGATATATGAGGTCTTACAGACAGTATTGATCTGTTCAACACTTCTCAACAGATGAACACTGTTGGCTTGAGATGCAAAAAACAAGACCATTCTCCATGACTCTCAAACGCAAAGGTTACTGTGAACACCAAACCAAAATATGGAACTTTATACACATCTAACCCAGAATTCCTTTATACACATCTACCCCAGAATTCATTTTGTCCTTTCGACACGGTTTGTTATTGCAAAGTTATAGAGGTTCTCAGTGTGTACCCTTTTTAAGAGTTCCCTGGTGACCTCTTCATTTTATTCCAGGGGTGTTTTCAGAGTAGCTGTTCAGACAAATCCATTCAGGAAATCAGGAGCCAGTGTGTGTCCAGCTGTCAATCCACAATTTTCATAAAGCTAGCCTCTGTCAAGAGCCTGTCTTTCCAGCAGAAATGGTTACCTTTCTTCAATTACTGTTGAATACAGGTAACTGCCAAAATAAAGGAAACACCAACATAAAGTCTCTTATTAGGGTGTTGAGCCAGAACAGCTTCAATTTACCTTAGCATAAATTCTACAAGTGCGACACCATTCTTCCATGAGAAATTCCATCATTTAATGTTTTGTTGATGGTGGTGGAAAACGCACCAGAATATCCCATAAGTATTCAATTGGGTCAAGATCTGGTGACTGAGACGGCCATGACATATGGTTTACACCGTTTTCATTCTTATCAAACCATTCAGTGACCACTCGTGCCCTGTGGATGGGGGCATTGTCATCCTATGGGGGAGCGTAGCCAAAAGAATAGTCTGCCCAGCATTTTTATATATGACCCTAAGCATGATGGGATGTTAATTGCTTAATTAACTCAGGAACCACACATGTGGAAGCACCTGCTTTCAATATACTTTGTATCCCCCATTTACTCAAGTGTTTCCATTATTTTGGCAGTTACCTGTAATGTTCAAATCATGCCACTTTCAATGTGTATGATGTAAGCTCAGCTATATATTTTCACTAACAACAATAATGCATTACACTGAATCTGATTAGACAGATTGAGAGGCAATCGTACACTTCAGTGAGAATAATGAAACTGTATATGGTGCCGAAGAAGTGGGACGCTTGACTTTATTTCACCAGAGTAAGAGGATGTATCTTAAGTGCATTTCTGTGAATTGCCCTTTAGGCAATAGAAAAGTAATCTATTGAGAAATAAACAACATCTGTATTGTACAAAATAATAAGACTGATATGACTGTAAACAGACAAATCATATACACTGATGAGACATTAGACACACACACACCCACCCACCCACCCACCCACCCACCCATCACCCACATATATATAGATATTTATATATAAAGCAAGTCATTTTAACTCCAGAGTAGGCTCAGTTATTGTGGTTGGGGTCTGAGGATACATGATCACAAACACTACCGTGGAAATTAATCAAATGATAAATCCCAGACCCAAAGTTTGAACGTCATTTCCACGTCATTTCAACCCCCAAAATGTATGTGATGATGTTGAATCAACGTGGAAAACTGATTGGATTTGCAAAAAAGCATTTCGTCTTTTTTTCTGAATCCAATGTTGATTTCACGTTGAATTAGTTGACAACTCAACCAAATTTAAATCAAAACTAGACTTTGAACTGACGTCTGTGCTGAGTGGGATACTGTGTACTCATAAAAGACATGAATTCAAAAAACAGTTACATAATGTGACCACCAGATAGCAATATCCACAACCTCCTGTAAAGGTTTGTTTGTGAACCATTTTTTTTTTACCGATCTAAATACCATCAGTGTTGCATCCAAAACCTCCAACATAGAAATAAAACTGGAAAAACGTAGACACAGAACATCACACACACACTCAGAGCATGTAGCTTTCTATATGTCCTTAGAATCTAGATGTTCGAGTGCAGGAGGGCTGAAGTCAAGAAAGATCTCCACATCCTCCTTCTCCTTCTCCCGCATCTACCTCCCCCATCCCCACCTCATTCATTCACCAGGCCTCTTCATTTGTTTACTTGCTCCAGAACATCAATCAGTGGTTCCCATTATTTGCTCACATTTTCCTCCACCACTTCTTCCCCCATGACCTTCCTCCCTCCTTCCCTTGGCTTGTCCCCTTAGCTCGTTGACTCGTTGCTCTTGCTCTCTCCCAGTAGCCAGTAGGTGGTCATTTTCCCTTTCCCCTTCATCGCCACGTCTCCTCTCAGCTCCAGCTGGAAGCAGTTGAACTCCTGCAGGACGTCACGCGTGGCCGCAGACACATGGATCTTCAGCGCTGTGCGGGAGAGAAGGTGAGGGAAGCAATCATTAATTAGTCAATTAACTACCACAGAGATATGAAAAACAGCAGAACTGTGGAACTTGAGTCCCAGATTTAAAACCCACATGTTGTATGACTACTCTGTGGCTTACCTTCACCATTGGACTCCAGTCGTGAAGAGGTGTTGACTGTGTCTCCAAACAGACAGTACCGTGGCATCTTCAGCCCCACCACTCCTGCACACACAGGGCCTGAATATAGAGTGGAGTGAATTGGTCAATCACACAACTGAAATTGGTATGTGTCTGTTAGTATGTGAACATTGCGTGCCGCTCACCGCTGTGGATGCCGATGCGTAGTTTGAGCTGCTGGTCAGGCCGGTGGCGGATTTTGAAGGTGCGTACAGCGTTGAGCAGAGCCAGGGCCATGCGGGCAATCTCTCGGCCGTGTAGCTTCCCGTTCCTCACCGGTAGGCCGGACACCACCATGTAGGCATCGCCGATGGTCTCCACCTGGGGGCGCCACAGAGACAGCAGGGGCAGGGAGGTCAGTGGGTCCTAATGGAGGATCTCAATAGAGGCTTCATCTCCTCTTTTCCTTTCCTTCATCTGCACATTGATGAGAAATATAATGTTACCTTGTAAACATCAAAGTTGTCAATGATGGCATCGAAACAGGTGTAGAGGTCATTGAGCAGGGTCACAACCTAAAGAGGCAAACATTTTTTAGAGCAGAATGGAAATTGTTGGATTTGACTATGGCCTCCCTTGTAAGGTCTATCTTTGTAACTTGTCACACCTGTGGGAGTCGTGTCACAATGTGATTGTGCTCTCTCACCTGCATAGGTGTGCTCTCAGCTGATATGGCTGTGAAGCCCACAATGTCACTGAAGTAGATGGTGACTGAATCAAAGGCCTCGGCCTGCACCGTCTCCCCTCTCTTTAGCTGCTCCGCCACTGAACTGCAGGTACAGACAGTAACATTAGGCACTGTGTGTGTGTGTATAGTATTGACTCAGTGTGTGTGTGTGTGTGTGTGTGTGTGTGTGCGTGCGTGTTTGTGTAGCAGAGACTCACTGTGGTAGTATCTGGTAGAGCAGGGCCTCGGCCTTGCGTTTCTCTTCGTGGTAGGCCTGGGTTCTCTCCTCCACCAGCTCCTCCAGGTTGTTAGCATACTGCTCCATACGGGACAGCAGGTTATCCAGGATGTTAGTGCTGCACTCCCTACACACACACACACACACACACACACACACACACACACACACACACACACACACACACACACACACACACACACACACACACACACACACACACACACACACACACACACACGCACACAAACACGAAGGTCAGTCAATCCGGAAAATTTCAAGAACTTTGAACGTTTCTTGAAGTGCAGTCGCAAAAACCATCAAGCGCTCTGATGAAACAGGCTCTCATGAGGACCGCCACAGGAAAGGAAGACCCAGAGTTACCTCTGTTGCAGAGAATAAGTTCATTAGAGTTACCAGCCTCAGAAATTGCAGCCCAAATAAATGCTTCACACAGTTCAAGTAACAGACACATCTCAACATAAACTGTTTCAGAGGAGACTGCGTGAATCAGGCCTTCATGGTCAAATTGCTGCAAAGAAACCACTACTAAAAGGCACAAATAATAATAAGAGACTTGCTTGAGCCAAGAAACACAAGCAATGAACATTAGACTGGTGGAAATCTGTCCTTTGGTCTGATGATTCCAAATTTGAGATTTTTGGTTCCAACCGCCGTGTCTTTGTGAGACGCAGAGTAGGTGAACGGATGATCTCTGCATGTGTGGCTCCCACCGTGAAGCATGGAGGAGGAGGTGTGATGATGTGGGGGTGCTTTGCTGGTGACAGTGCAAGTGATTATTTCGAATTCAAGGCACACTTAACCAGCATGGCTACCACAGCATTCTGCAGCAATACGCCATCCCATCTGGTTTGCTCTTAGTGGGACTATCATTTGTTTTTCAACAGTACAATGACCCCTCCAGGCTGTGTAAGGGCTATTTGACCAAGAAGGAGAGTGATGGAGTGCTGCATCAGATGACCTGGCCTCCACAATCACCCGATCTCGACACAATTGGGATGGTTTGGGATGAGTTGGACCGCAGAGTGAAGGAAAAGCAGCCAACAAGTGCTCAGCATGTGGGAACTCCTTCAAGACTGTTGGAAAAGCATTCTTCATGAAGCTGGTTGAGAGAATGCCAAAAGTGTGCAAAGCTGTCAACAAGGCAAAGGGTGGCTACTTTTAAGAATATAAAATATAAAAGATATTTTGCTTTGTTTAACACTTTTTTTGTTTACTACATGATTCTACAATGTAGAAAATAGTAAAAATAAAGAAAAACCCTGAATGAGTAGGTGGGTCCAAACTTTTGACAGGTACTGTAGTCATACTCTTTTTTTGGAGTGGAGACGCACAGACATTAATGACATCATGGAACACAAACTCTCCCCACTTCCACCCCCCTACACCCACCTGTTCTGTTTGCGTAGCAGCAGTTTGATGTGGTTGAACTCGGGCCTCTCGGTGGGCTCCTCTGCCCAGCAACGCTGCATGAGTTGGCCCAGCTCCTGGCTGTGGATCTGAGGGTTGACAGCAGGCCGCAGGCACGGCCACTCACCCAGAACCACCCGGTCCATGATTTCTAGAGGAAGAAGGGGGAGTGTACAAAACATTACGCTCTTTCCATGACATAGACTGACCAGGTGAATCCCTTATTAATGTCACTTGTTGAATCCACTTCAATCAGTATAGATAGGGGGAGACAGGTTAAAGAAGGATTTTCCAGCCTTGAAACAATCGAGACATGGATTGTGTATGTGTGCTATTCAGAGGGTGAATGGGCAAGACAAAATATTTTAGTGCCTTTGAACGGGGTATGGTAGTAGGTGCCAGGAGCACCGGTTTGTGTCAAGAATTGCAACACTACTGGGTTTTTCACGCTCAACAGTTTCCCATGTGTATCAAGAATGGTACACCACCCAAAATACATCCAGCCAACTTGACATAACTGTGGGAAGCTTTGGAGTAAACATGGGTCAGCATCCCTGTGGAATGCTTTTGACACCTTGTAGAGTCCATGCCCTGACGAATTGAGGCTGTTCTGAGGGGAAAAGTGTGTGTGTGTGTGTGTGTGTGTGTGGGGGGGGGGCAACTCAATATTAGGAAGGTATTCTTAATGTTTTCTACACTCAGTGTAGAAAGCATTCCTATAGATTGTGTAATGTAATATTTTCTATCTAGTGTCATTCCTTCTGCTTTCATCTTCTCAGAGATTCCAGTCCAATTTCCTTTCCATTGTGTTCATATCTATGCTTTCACAATCTTTCCATTATCTCTCCCTCCCAATTTATTCTATCCTCTCGTTCACACTTTCATCATTTCTCACCCTCTTCCCCTATTTCTGCCCTCACTCATAAAAAAATTAAGCATGCAAACACACACACACACACACACACACACACACACACACACACACACACACACACACACACACACACACACACACACACACACACACACACACACACACACACACACACACACACACACACACACACACACACACACACACACACACACACACACACACACACCCAACAACAGCCTGATTGAGTTAAGACCATAAAGTGTTTTCAGTGGCATAAATGGCATGCTCTGGTTCTAATTCAGTTAATTGTTTTTCTGTCACACAACAGCTGCTGTCTCCCAGTACAAAGTGTTACACTCTGATGAGCAAATACAAACACTTGCTTGTCTCTCAGTACACCACTCTTGCAATCGACCACAATCACGTTCAATCTTCTTCAATTTTGCACAATTTCATGCAGTTATGGTTAAGGAAAAAAACGAATTCCCTGAGCAGTGGTGGTTGGCAGACATGGGTGCAGCAAGGTTTTCTCCTCAACACGTTGTGATGGAGACTTGACTTGGAGCACAACAACAGCTGTTATTGCTGATCTGTATAGCAAGAAATCCAATCTTCGCCTTCTTTTTCAATTTTCTAAAGAAGGAAGATAGTTTGGGAAGTACAATCTGTCCTAACTACAATTGAATCTGAAATCCTGACTGATAATAAAAAACATTCTAAAGAGTCACACACCCCTGCTCAAATGAAAATGAAATATCTTGTTTGCAGCTATGTACTTACAATCTGATGTTTTATTAAAATTGTGTTGCTTTACTCTAAGCCAGAGACACAGAAAACAGTACAGTGGAAGGTAAACAATTATAATATGTTTGTGTGTTATTTAAAGCATGTGACTGTGTGTTTGTCCCTACAAGTGTTTCCGTGGGCTTAACTATCCTTAGTACAAAGCAGGGAGGTACATTAGCTCTCGTCCTCCAAATCACTAGAGTAGGCTCTTCAGGGTAAGTGGGGTGCAAGAGGGGCTGAGTGAGAAAATCGAAAACAAGGGGAAAATTCGGTCACTTTTTGGAGCGTGTTCGACAAATTCATGAACTTTCCCTAGTTTAAGTTGCCAAATGGTTGCAATTGCAAAACTGTTCCATGTCTCCATTTTAACTTTGTGGCATATTAGTCATTAGCTCTGAAATAACTATTTGGTTGTGTCAATATTTGGGGGTCTACACTTGATGTCATGAATTTGATGTCATGTTTTTTTGTGAGTAGAGTCAAGGAGAAATCTTGAAACATAAAGAATACAGTTCACATGGAGTAAAATGTAACGACATACTGTAGCTTTGTTGAGTCACTGGAGCTGTTATATGTTTTTTGATAGGTTTGTGTTTTCTACAGAGCTTTTCCTGAGTAAACAGACTTGCGGGTGCAATGTGCAGAATAACAGCTTTTGTTTTGAGTTGCTCTAATTGCCTTATCGCTACTCGGCGATAATGCAGTCAGCAAAGACCACAGAGCCTTGACGGGAAGGAGGCTTGTTAGGTTTGTTTGTTATGCTTTTGATGGAAGAATCATACAAACACTGTTTATCTTGGACACAATCTGGGGTATAATTTACTCAGCAACAACGGCATTATCTCTTTCTTTTATAATACATATGTGTTTATGTGCAAATAAGCGTGCTTATGACCAAAAGTGTATGGGAGCACAAATGTGACTCGTTTCAGGAAACTAGGAGTATGTCGCACGTCACTACTTTACAGGAGTGGCATTTGAACGTAAACATTAATATTTTTGATCAAAATGCGTTTTTGGCAGAAATGCCTTCTGGAACAATGAACTTTCATGTGCCTTAATAACAAACTTGTATGCCATCTGTAAATATGAATAAATTACGAGCCTAGTTGGTTTAACCACGGGAAAAGACAGGAACCTTCCAGCTAGCCATGATTGGCTGAGATAATGGATGGTCTGGACGTGCCGAGAGATGAGTTCGGATTGGTCTGACATGTAGCATGCTTCTGTCTATAACATGAGCTGCTCAGTATGTGTAGGTAATCCTTTCTACCACAGCTTTCTTGAAAGATATCATGAAGAACTGCAGAAGTGTTGCTACTGCTCTCCACTTTCTGGGGGACGATCGTGCCATGCTGACTCTCTGTGACTCTGAAAATGAATCAGACGATGAGGAGATCCCTGATTTAGATAAAAACATTTTAATTGAACCAGACATTGTAGAGTCTTCTGAAACAGCGATCAACAATGCTGTTGTCATGGAAGAAGTTGAATGTCCGGTGGTAGCAGAGTATGATTGCTAAGGAGATGGAGAAAATTCTAGCGTTTGATTGTAAATATGCAGAGGGAGTCGAAAAGAGAACACAGAAGGCTGTTGTATAAAACACCTGTCTGGATTACATCTTCAAACTAAGGGCAACCATGGCAACGGTGACAGAGAGGGAGAAGCGTTCATCCATGTATACGGGTAAGATAGTCTAGCTAGCTACATTTTCAGATATTATACGTTTCTAATTTAGTCAGAAAGTAATTTTCATTTTAAGTTAGAGCGTACTGTTAGCTAGCTAGCTAACATTAGCTGGCTGGCTCACTAGCTAATGTTACCTGTATGATCTGTGTTGTAATATTATTTGTATCTCAGAAATCTATTTGCATTGCTAGTTATCTAACATTGAACCTAGTTGGTTAGCTTTAGCTACCTGGAGATCCATGCATGGTGGCTAGTTATGACAATCAGTTTGTATTGCTAGTAGTATGGGTTGGGATTATTGCTGTGTTCTTACTTAGTTAGTCACTGTTTAGCACATGGACTCACATGTGAATCCTTAAAGAGATGGGTGGGGCTAAGGCTTAACTTCTTATGGCTGCAGGGGCAGTATTGAGTAACTTGGATGAAAGGTGCCCATTTCAAACGGCCTCGTACTCAATTCTTGCTCGTACAATATGCATATTATTATTACTATTGGATAGAAAACACTCTCAAGTTTCTAAAACCGTTTGAATTATATCTGTGAGTAAAACAGAACTCATTTTGCAGCAAACTTCCTGTCAGAAAGTGAAAAATCTGAAATCGAGGCTCTGTTCCAGGGCCTACCTAATCTTTTGCTTGAAATCTATTAGTATACATGCACTTCATACGCCTTCCACTAGATGTCAATAGGCTGTGAGAGGTGAAATGGGGTCTCTAGCTCTTTCTATGGTCAAAAGAGAGCGCTTGGAATGACAGGACCCCAATTTCCTTTGTTCAGGAAGACGCGGAAAGGACTTCCGCATTGGCTCCTGAAAAGCTGTTGTTATAGACGGCTACTATCTCCGGCTTTGATTTTATTTGATAAATGTGACAATATCATCGTAAAGTATGTTTTTTCAATATAGTTTAATCAGATTATTGAATTTTTTTCGGGAGTTTTGGCGTGTTCCGTTCACTGCGTTTGTTCACGGAGGAGAGCTTAGCGCCACTTGGCTAGTTTTGCTTGCTAAATCGAGAGGGAAAAAGGACATTCTAAAACCAAACAACGATTGTTCTGGACAAAGGACCACTTGTGCAAGATTCTGATGGAAGATCATCAAAAGTAGGACCCATTTATGATGTTATTTCATATATCTGTCGAACATGTGTACTATTAGTTTGCGCCCAGATTTTGGGCGCTCTCTCACCATAACGTAAGCTGCATGTCGTACTGAAGTTATTTTTAGAATTCTAACACGGCGATTGCATTAAGAACTAGTGTATCTATCATTTCCTATACAACATGTATTTTTTAGTAAAGTTTATGAATAGTTATTTGGTCAGAATAGGTGAGTGTCAGAAATATATCCGGACATTCTGGGAAAAAGATGCTACATGTTCACAATGTATAACCACGGATTTCAGCTCTAAATATGCACATTTTCGAACAAACCATATATGTATTGTGTAATATGATGTTATAGGACTGTCATCTGATGAAGTTTGAGAAGGTTAGTGAAAAAATGTATATCTTTTGCTGGTTTATTCGCTATTGCTAACGTGCCTAACGAATCAATGCTGTTGTGTGGTTGGCTATTGTAGTAAGCTAATATAATGCTATATTGTGTTTTCGCTGTAAAACTGGATTCACAAGATGTTTGTCTTTAATTTGCTGTACACCATGTATTTTTCATAAATGTTTTATGATGAGTATTTAGGTATTTCAATTTGGTCTCTGTAATTGTTCTAGCTGCTTCGGTGCTATTTCCGATTGTAGCTGCAATATAAAACTATGATTTATACCTCAAATATGCACATTTTTCGAACAAAACATAGATTTATTGTGTAACTTGTTATAAGACTGTCATCTGATGAAGTTGTTTCTTGGTTAGTTTGGTTGGTTCTTGGTTAGTTAGGTTGGTTTTGTGCAAGCTACCTGTGCTGTGAAAAATGTCTGTGCTTTTTTGTATTTGGTGGTGAGCTAACATAAATATACGTGGTGTTTTCGCTGTAAAACATTTAAAAATCGGACATGTTGGCTGGATTCACAAGATGTGTATCTTTCATTTGCTGTATTGGACTTGTTAATGTGTGAAAGTTAAATATTTCTTTCTAAAAAATATATTTTGAATTTCGCGCCCTATACTTGAAGTGGCTGTTGTCATATTGAGCCCGACACCGGCCTGCAGCCATAAAAGGTTAACTTCTTATGGCTGCAGGGGCAGTATTGAGTAGCTTGGATGAAAGGTGCACAGAGGTGCCCAGAGTAAACGGCCTGCTCCTCAGTCATAGTTGCTAATATATGCATATTATTATTAGTATTGGATAAAAAACACTCTGAAGTTTCTAAAACTGTTTGAATTATGTCTGTGAGTATAACAGAACTCATATGCCAGGCAAAAACCGGAGAAAAAATCCAAACAGGAAGTGGGAATTCTGAGGCTGGTCGATTTTCAACCAGGATCCTATTGAAATCACAGCGAGATATGGATGAGTTTGCACTTCCTACGGCTTCCACTAGATGTCAACAGTCTGTAGAACCTTGTCTGATGCCTCTACTGTGAAGGGGGACCAAATGAGAGGGGAATTAGTCAGGTCTGCCATGACCTGACCATGCTTTGACCATCGCTCATCTGAAGTCAATGTAATTCTCCGGTTGGAACGTTATTCAAGATTTATGTGAAAAACATTCTAAAGATTGATTCAATACATCGTTTGACATGTTTCTACTGACTGTTACGGAACTTTTGGACATTTCGTCAGCTTTTAGTGAACGCGCTTCCTGACATTGGATTTGTTTACCAAACACGCTACAAAAATAGCTATTTCGACATAAATGATGGACATTACCGAACAAAACAAACATTTCTTGTGGAAGTGGGAGTCCTGGGAGTGCATTCCGACGAAGATCAGCAAAGGTAAGTGAAGATTTATAATGCTTTTTATGAGTTTTGTTGACTGCACAATTTGGCGGGTAACTGTATGGCTTGCCTTTGTGGCTGAACGCTGTTTTCAGATTATTGAATATTGTGTTTTGCCGTAAAGCTTTTTGAAATCTGACACAGCGGTTGCATTAAGAACAAGTGTATCTTTAATTCTATGTAAATCATGTATCTTTCATCAAAGTTTATGATGAGTATTTCTGTTATTTGACGTGGCTCTCTGCAATTTCTCCGGATATTTTGGAGGATATTTGAGGATATTTTGGATATTTCTGAACATGGCGCCAATGTAAACTGAGGTTTTTGGATATAAATATGAACTTAATCGAACAAGACATATATGTATTGTGTAACATGAAGTCCTATGAGTGTCATCTGATGAAGATCATCAAAGGTTAGTG